>NC_080746.1:42565214-42868994 GCF_020826845.1 Diceros bicornis minor
TTCTTTTACCAAACTGAAAGCAGAAGTTGTTTGCAGATAATTTTCTTTCCTGGATTGAGTTTTTGGAAAGTCCGAGTTCCTGGGGCAAGAAGTTACTCTTGGAAAACAAGATGGATGGATGCTTTTAAGAAGAAAGAAGTGGCCGGAGTGGGCCCAAGACTACGAAAGGTGTTAAAAAAAATGCAAGATCTTGGAATTGAAAGGGATTGGGACACATGACTCAATTATTAGCAATACCTTAATAAAATGTGGCAAGTCTAGGGTGTTGAGGGATGTAAGTGAGATGTTACCATGGTTTAAAAATAATCTGAAATCACAGAAAAAAAATAAAGCTCTCAGATTTCAAAAGACTATGGAGACTTATGCAATGGACATCTTGCCAAAACCTGAGACCAGAAGGGATTCTCAAACATTGTATGCCAAATCTTTTACTCCTACTTTGTATACAAAATTCCACAGGATCTTCACATGACCTGTGGTAGAGGAATGGTGGTAATAATTGAGATAGAATTTCTCATTAGTCAGGAATGGGGCTTGGAGATAGATTCCATTTAATTAAAATAAATAATATAATATTTTTTGCATATTTGCATTTGTGGAGTAAAATTTATATACTCTATATATGTATGGAACAAAAATATAAATCTTAAGATTGTTGGGTCTAGTTCTATTCTAGGAATAAAATATAATGAAAAGAATTGAACATGATAACAAATTGTATTGTAAAGATGATGTAAAGATTAAGTACAGAGTTCCCTTCATAGAAATGTTTCTCTTTTAGTTGTGTAATGAGGGCCAAAAATGTATGGTAGGACTAACACATTTTTAACTAAGAATCTCTGTTCTTTATACACATCCATTATTGGCTGTTAATAAATAAAAGCAAGTTTGAATTTCAACGTGTGCTCTCAGAACCCAGCTTATATTTCCATATTTTTATATGCATAACAAGGAGCTACTTAAATAAAATTTTACCTAAGCAGTTAAGTTCATTTTTGTGGAATTATTATTACTTGAATAATTCATAATTTGGTTCAACTTAATGTATTTAGAGAAAAAAGCATATAATTCATGTGTTATTCTTCTTCATTTTCTGGAAGAAATAACAGTTCTAAAATTCTGGCAAACTCTCAATCCTTCCAATTGCTGCTCCAATTCTGGAAATATTAAAAAGTTCAGTACTTGGTTCAGACATCATATAAAAAATTATCCATCATGGGAGAAATGTATATGTTAGGAGGCTGAGGATGGTTCAAGCTGAGTAAACAGGAGATGTCTCTCATATACATCCATCTATATCAGTATTTTGAAGTTAAATGTCTGTACTCTGACTCATTCCGCAATAATGAAAGAAAGTGAACCCTCTCTTCATGCTCCCAACAGAAAAAAATAAATTTCCCTATGCATTAGTAACCTGCAATAAAAAAAATCTCTGCCCTTTAAAGTAAGTTAACTTTCTCTCTTTTAATACTTAAATACTTAATTTAAAATTGAAAACAGGACTCTGAGCAAAATCAGAAGTCCCTCTAGTGGTCAGAGTTGCTCGGCTCCACCATGAAAAGAGAAAAAGAAAAGAACTTAGAAATGTTCCCTTTCCTTCTCACCAGACAACTAGCTTAGTTTCCCTATTTGGCTCTCTATCACAAGCGCATGGGGAGACCCTGGCCATTAGTGACTGACCAGGATGCCACCAGGCAGGCTCTCCTATGACCTTGAGCCAAAAACACCAAAACACCAGTCTCGTCTCTTGGAAACAACTGCCCTTCTCTTTGTGCATCTTGATGCAAATGGAAAAGGGCATATTGGTTCCATTCCAAAGAGCAAGTATTAATGCTATGCAGCTGGCAGGAATTACCTTCCTTCTTGAGATTTTGAGTTCCCTGGTAGCATATGTTATTCATCTAAAGACAGCTGATTTCACATGTTACAATTGTATAATGAGCATATCAGCTTATAATGTGCCCCATAACTCTTCAGTTAGAGGAACAAAACTCCCATCCACTTTTGTCTTTTTTCTGCTTTGTTCTGAGCCTATTCTCAAGATAGCCCCAACTTTTTTTTTTTTTTTAAGGAAATTCCAATTTAGACTTGTCTGCTTCTCTAAGCCACAATGGTGTTGTGACTTGTCAGTGCTCACGATGAGGGGAGAAAAGGCGGAAAAATTAATAAAATCACCCACAAGGAAATCTATGCAGAAGTATTCACCTTGAGCCAAATGCTGCTGCTGAGTTTCCTAGGAGTTGAGTGTAAATTGCTTGAAAGGTGGGCAAAATGGGAGCTTTTTGAAGCTAAAATGATGTTGATGGACTAGCCCCCCTTCAGTTTTGGCTATGGTTTTCCTCAGTTCATTATCAGTGGCATCTCTCTGATTTTTCTCCCACAGTTGTTCTTTTGTTTCCCTGCAAGAAGATGTTAATTTTCACATCTCTAGGTTCTTAATATCAGCAGGACAAAATAGTACTGGATATTGACACTTTAGTTGGATTTGCAATGACACTTTCTTTCTGAACCATATGTTTTAAGAGTTTGGATATTTATGTATTGGTGGAAATGTTGTTATGCCTGACTTTTATCTAAAAGCATTTAAAAAAATCTTTAGTCAGACAATTCTCAAGTTTCTCCAGTGTCCAACAATATAGATTTGTGTTATTATTTATTTAGGAACAATGCTGTAATGGGCACTAAGCAGAATATCAAGTCAAATAAAAACTATTCAGCTCACAGAAAGCAGGGCAAGAGAGGTTTTTGAAATACATGTGGCTTGACAAAGAACCATTTTAAATAATTAAAACTGGCAAATGATTTTATTTCCAGTGAGCATGAATCTCTTCCCAGGAAAGTTAGCAGAATGATAAGCATGAATTAGTATTCTTGGTGACCATCTGGGTATTTCTAGGAAGGCTAGACTTTGGCCTGAGGTATCCTGAGTAATCAGCTTTTCTAAACCTTTCCATGACTGGGAAGTAGAATTTAGATTTGTGTAAGTTTGTCTAAGTGAAGTAGGGTCATATTAATAACTATCCTTAATAGAGAAAAGGAGCTAAAGAAACATAAACTGAAGAATGAGGGGGATTGTTAAAAAAGAAAGAAGAAATTTCCCATGCTTTGCCTCCAGTGTCAGCATAGGATTGCTGTGAAGATTAAATGAGATAAAGTGCTTAGCACAATGACTGGCACATAAAAAATATGCAATAAATACTAGCTGAAATATTAGAATGTCAATACATATCCCTATTCCCTTTTGTACCTTCCTAATTTGTAACTAGTGTTCACAAAATAAGTAGGGAAAATATGTCAACTTTATTTCTGATGAGCTAAAAGGTGTACCTTTGACCTGAAGGCAAAAAGTCTTGTGAGTGTTATCCCCAGGCCCTCTGTAAGCGTGTACTGTGGAAAGACATTCAAGGAAAGTTTGAGTGTACAGGGCAGATCTCCTTATCCAGGAATGCTATCTCTCACTGGCCTGGGGCATATAGGCAAGGAATAAAGAGAATGAATCCCTAACGATTGCCAGTTGAACAAAATGACTCAGGAACACGGACCAATGAATTTCACTCACCAATTTGCTGGAATTTAGTCAAAATTCCTCCATATAGAAATGTCAGACTAAGGGGAAAAAGGTCCACTCCCCAACATTAACTATTGTTATAATTTATTATTATTACTACTATTATGAATTTACAATGGCCATTACTTGCTCATTCAGTTAAAGACTTAGAAGTAAAGAAAGCAAAATACATGGACTCAAGGAGTTTGGTAGGACCCGTCCTTGGAAGCAAGGAGAATCTAACATTCCTGTTGCATATGTTATTTCATTAAGGTCATTTTTCACACCATTTGCAAACAAACTCTTTCCAGCTTGTTGCCTTCCTAATATACTCTCTAGCTGCCTGTTGCCAAGATTCACGGTCCAGCAGGAATTGGTCCCCATCAGTATGAGTGAGTTCCCAGAGCAAAAGACAGTGGACATTGCTTAACACTGGGGAGACCTTAAAGTTGACATGTAGAAAAATGGCCATGTGCTTTCATTTCAGGTATAAGAAATTCTTGCCAATTTTTATGTGTGGATAAATTCTACTACAGCAAGAGAAGGATAAGGGAGATTTGCTGGTAGGAGTAGGAAAATCGCATTGCTATTTGGTCATTAACACACAAAGAGAGTTTGTTTCTAATGAAACTTGAGAGTAGGAACTTAAATAAACAAAGTATTTAGAGTAATTTGGGTTAAATGAGGAAAAGAAACACATGGAGTGGAGGGTACTCCAAGAAAGAAAGGGAGCTAAAGAAAGGGAAGTACAGCAAGGAGGCAATAAGCTAACTCTAAGTTTTGTGGTAGGCAGGAATTACTAGGATAGTGAATACTAAAATGGGTGGAGCATTAAAAATGGAAGGTGATTATGTTTAAACTGTGACCAAGGGAAACAAGACTAACTTAACTTGGCATTTGCTCATTTGCTTATTCATTTATTTATTATTGTGGTAAAATACACATAGCAAAAAATTTACCATTTTATGGTATACAATTCAGTGGCATTTAGTACATTCACAGTGTTGTACAATCGTTACAACTATCTAGCTCCAAAACAGTTTCATCACCCCAGAAGAAAACCTGGTATCCATTCAATAGTCACTCTCCCTTCCATCCTCCCCTATGCCCCTGACAACGGTGAATCTATTTTCTCCTTCTATCAATTTGCCTGTTCTGGATATTTTATACAAATGGATATTATGAGTTGAGTTGTGTCCCCCCAAAATATGTGTTTAAGTCCTAACCCCCAGTATCTTAGAATGTAAACTTATTTGGAAATAGGATTGTTGCAGATGTAATTAAAATGAGGTCATACTGAAGTAGAGTGGAGTCTTAACCCAACATGTCTGTTGTCCTTATAAAAAGAGAAGAGACACAGGTATACAAGCATAGAACGTCATGTGATGCTACAGAGGCAGAGACTGAAGTGCCGCGGCTGCAAGCCAAAGAATGACAAGAATTGGCAGCAAATCACCAGAAGTTAGGAAGATGCAGAAGGATTCTCCCCCACATGTTTCAGAGGGAGTATGGCCCTGACAATACTTTCATTTCAGACTTCTAGACTCCAGAACTGTGAAACAATACATTTCTGTTGTTTTAAACCACTCAGTTTGTGGTACTTTGTTATAGCAGCCCTAGGAAATTTGATCATACAATATGTGGTCTTTTGAGTCTGGCTTCTTTCACTTAGCGTAATGTTTTCAAGCTTCATTCATGATATTGCATGTATCAGTATTTCAGTCTTTTATATGGCTCATTAATATTCTACTGTATGGATATACCACATTTTGTTCATCCATTCACCAGTTGATAGACGAACCTGACTTTTTAAAAGTATTCTTTAAATTGCAAAGATGTAATAACTTTAATTAATACAAAAAACATATGATAATGTATAAAAAGTCTAAGATTTAAAAATCAGTGCACATAAAACTAAATCCTAGCCCCATTAACTAGAATTGATTTGATGTAAGGCATTTCATCATTTTAATACTCTATATTTTATTATCACAATGGGAAAAATACCTGCCTTGATTCAGAATTGTTTTTAAATGAGTCATCTTCATAATTCTCCTTAAGTCTAGAGCTTCTTAAACACAGAGCCATCCTATATATCTGAATTAGAACACTCCTACTTGTTCACTCTATGTGGAGCTCTCTCTTAGCACTCATCACAGTGTTTTATGATTGCCTGTTTATTCCTGTCTCCTCCCTTTAGACTTGAAGAGTAAGTACTATGTCTCATTCATTTTTGTATCCCCTTGTATGCTTGGCACATAGTGGGTTCTTAATAATTATTTCCTGGTTAAGTGAATAAATAAATGAATTAGCCCAGTCTGCTTTTCTCTGTTGGGAAGAATATCATTCTACCATTTTCCTGAGTATAGCCTCACTTGGCGGCAATACCAAACCTTAGACCCACACTAGCCTAGGAAGGATTAATAGTCAACTTCAAGATTAAAGGGGCTGAACCATGCTCACTTGTTAGTATTTATGGCTACAAGAGAGACTATTTAATTAGCTTCAATTCTGAGTTTTCCGTTTGTACATTCTCATCTCTGCTTCAGTTTATTTTTAGATTAAGGTCAAATATGTTTAGCCTCAAATACACACTTTTGGAAATTCTTTTTTTTTTCCCAAGTCATGACATTTTAGAGAAATAGTGAATTAATCATCAAGAGAACACACAACTTCTTTTGGAAAGCCAATGATTGCCTAGAAATTCAATACCAAATTTGAAAAACAGAAAACAGTAACAATGGCTGTTGAATCCATGGGGTTATGATGAGTTCAATTCAATCAACTCAACATTCATTAAATACCTACTCTGTGCAAGGCACAGAGATGGACCCTGTGTGAAGTAAAGGACAGGTATGACATGACCTTAGTGTCCCGAGTTCTAGACAAAACGGACATCTACAGAATCAATCACAAACCAAGACAGAATAGGCAGAATATAATGTATGTTTGGCTAGCACAGAGGTAATAACAATGTATCCTGAAGGCCCGAAGGAAAGAAGTTTTAATTCTTAGTAAAGGGAAACTTCAGAAAGTAAAGCTTCTAGGAATAATAATTATTGGAGCTGACCCACTTTGAAACACAAATGACAAAAAAATAACTTTTAAGTGCTTGCCATGTTCCTGGTTCTCAGCTAAGAATCTTACATAGTTTAACTCATTTATTTAATCCTCATAGTCATGCTTGGAGTTAAGACTATCATCACCATTTTACAAATGAAAAAGCACAGGGTCAGATAAACTAAGTAGATTTGTGTAAAGTCACATAGTTTTATGAGGTAGAATCAGAATTTAAATCTGAGTGAAATTTATAATAAACTTCAAGTTCTAGATTTGTTTCTGTGTTATCTCATCGTTCCTTAGATTGACCCAGTAATAGAGTTACCATACCTTCCATTTCTCTAGAACACTGAACAACTGTCTCATTAAGAGGGAAAGCATATGATCACCATGCCTAATAAACCTCAACGAGTGGGAACAAAACCTCCTCTGAAATCTCCCAAACATGCTGCCTGTCCAGTATCATTTGGGAAGTGGCGTATCTTCTTACACAATATACTTCAACTTTCCGTCATCTCTCATCCCCAACTTGAGAAATGATTTTGACAAAAGTCAAACAAACGAATGAACTATATATGTACATGTGTGTGTCTGTGTATTCTTTTCTTTGATGGAACATGCAGTAATTTAACATCAAGTCCTTTTTTTGAACAACGGCTATGATCTTAACTGAGGCTCCAAGACCAATTCAGAATCTGACCTTGTGTCAAAAGAGGAAAATATAGCCTTCAATTTTGTTTTTCTCCAGCCACAACTCTGTGGGAGACATTTATCTGGAGAAAGGAAGAAATAACTCAAGATAAGTTTTGTAAATACTGACTTCCAAACTGAAGGTGTTTCATCACTTACTTCCAGCTCCTTTGAAAGGAATGACAGAATAGAATATTTTTTCAGTTGATAAGCATTCTGAAATACTAAAAATATGTGTTGAAGTACAGAAGAAAATTGGAAGTCACAGCAATTCTATAGGAACTACAACTTTTAGTAACATACAGTTCAACATTATGAATTATTGAAGCCTCTTTTCTGGGAATATAAAGAAAAATATCTATCACCTTTGGTGAAGTCTTTTAACACTTACTGGTAACTACATTATAAGTCCTATTTAATGATATGGTTTGCAGAAAGATTGCCATATCTCTCTTTTATAACCAAGATAGACATCACTAATCAAACTTGACACACTTTCTGAGGATGCCCATCACCAAGAATCATCTTCATTAAACCAGGTTTGTGTGCATATGTGTATGTGAGTAATACTGAAGTATTCTATCATGATCTTATGTATGCCTTTTTCTCCCAAAGGTCAGGACACTGAACTTAACTATTTTTAATGTAGATTTTTTTTAAGAATTCTTTGGTTTCTAAAGTGATTTACCAAGATACCTTTACAGTATGGATTCCACTGCATTCAAAATATATTCTTCTCATACCTAGTATTTAAAAACATTATGATATATAAAAGAAAGAACATGTATATATGTCAGAGCTAATGTGAATGACCAAACAGATTTCAGAAAACTGGTACTGGTAAAATATATCTTTGAATAATAATAAAACAAATATTCAATTAGACAAAATCTGTCCTATTTAAATTGAGAGAGGATATATTAAGTCTAATTATATGTTTAATATTCTTGAGGACACTTTTAAAATTTTAAGAGAATATTCACTAGTCAGCTAAACTTCCAAAGTTTTTCCACTTTTCAGAAACAATGCAGCGTAGAGGAGAATGATATTCAGTGTTTCCTTCATGCATGCCTCTTTCCATTGATGGATTAACCTCAGTGAAATATTTTTAAAGAAGCACTTTTGAGTTATAATGCAGTTTCATTGTTAATGATAATCATTGTGCATTACAGTAGTGGGAAAAATAGATGAAGAAGAATTAACTAGCAGACCAAACAAATGTAGGTGAAGAAACCTTAACATGTGTTAGTATTTCCTCCAAATAGCTGTACTATCAAGTTCACAGTGTTTAATATATTCCCCTCTCTTCCAAATATAACTCCCTTATAATGGCTTTGGGAATAAAGGTTTATGTAATCACTGCATATTTTAAGATTTGGTAGGGATGGTCATTTTTTAGCTGTATGCTAGCAGTGAAAACTCCAGCTAAAGATGGAATCTGTCATATTCTAGTGTTTAAAGAAATCATTCAAACTTGTATCACATCACTGGGAAATGTTAGAAAAAACATTTGTTTGTCAAATACATTAGTTGCTGTAAAATATTGAGTATGAAATGAAAATGTACAATTGAGCTATTCTCCATACAGAAACAAAAACTTAAAGAAATAGCCTAATAGTGTTATTAACAGTATTTTAGATTATGTTTGTATAAGGCAGCCCCTCGATAGAGTAAGGATCCCTCTATCTCTGGCCCCAAAGTACCTTGTATTTATTTTTGTCATAGTATATACTACATACTGTTTACAGGCCATTCTTGAAATCAGGCAATGAAATATTCAATTTTTTACAACTTTATTAATGTGTGTTTTGTATGCATTAAATTGCACATATTTGAAGAGTACATTTTGATAAGCATTCACCCATGAAACAAACACCACAATCAAGATAATCAGTATATTGATCATCTCCAAAGTTTCCCTATGTCTCTTTGTACTTCCTCCCTCTCTTCCCTGCCCTTGCCTATCCAGGAGCAACCACTGATCTAATTTCTATCTTTGGTTTAATTTGTAAGTTCTAGACTCATGTATGAGTGGAATCATATAACACGCATTCTTCTTTGTCTGGCTTATTTCATTCAGCATGCTTATTTTGAGATCCATCCATGTGGTCACATGTGTCAATAGCCCAGTTCTTTTTTGTGGCTCAGAAATATTTCTTTTAACGGTTACGTCACAACTTGTTTATCTGTTTACCTCTTGGTAGATATTTGGGTTGTTTCCAAATAAAGCTGCTATGACTATTCATGAACAAGGTTGATATGGACATATTCTCTCATTTCTTTTGAGTAAATATGTAGATGTGGAATGGCCAGGTCTTATGGTGGCTTATGTTTAAATTTTTAAGAATTTTCAGATTTTTTCCAAAGTGACTTTACCATTTTACATTTTTACCCGTAGTGTATGAGAATTCCATTTCTTCCACATATTTACCAACACCTGATGTAGTCAGGTTTTTTGTTTGCTTTGTCTTTCCAGTGGGAGTGTGGGAGTATCTCCTTGTGCTTTTAGTTTGCATTTCTCTAATGACTACTGTGGCTAAGTAAATTTTCATGCATTTATTTCTCATTCTTATACCTTATTAGGTAGAGTCTCCATTTTTTAATTGCATTTTTTTCATCTTATTGCTGAGTAATGAGAGTTCTTTATGTTCCAGATACAAGCCCTTGATTGGATATATTCTGCAAAACTTTTTTTGCAGTCTATGCTTGTCTTTTCATGTACTGAACAGGTTGTTTTAGAAGAGCAAAAAAATTTAATTTTGATAAAGTCCAATTTATAGTTTTTCTCTGATAGTTTGTTTTTGTATCACTTTTAATTAATATTTGCCAAATTCCAAATAATTACTATTTTCTCCTATGATTTCTTGCAGAAGGTTTATCATTTTAGCTCTTACATTTAGGTCTATGATCCATCCCCAGTTTATCTGTGTATACGTTTGAGATAAGGACATAGTTCATTTTGGGGGGGAAAGGGGTAATACTTTTCCCATTAGAATGCTTTGGAACTTTTGTTGAACATCAATTTAACATATCTGTGAAGGTCTATTATTAGACTCTCTATTCCGTTTCATTGATCAATTTGTCTATTTTTACGCCAACATCAATCACTCTGATTTGATTACTATAGCTTCATAATTAGTTTTTCAACCAAAGAGTGTGAGTCTTTCCACTTTGTTTATCTTTTTCAAATTTGTTTTATTTATTCTAGGTCTCTGCATTTTGATATAAAATTTATAATCAGCTTGTCAAATTTCTACAAAAACATCAGCTGAGATTTTGGTTAGTATTTCATTGAATCTGTGGACAAGTTAGGGGGAAATTAGCATGTTGACAATATTGAGTCTTCCGATCCATGTGTATCATATATCTTTCCATTTATTTATCTCTTTTTAATTTCTCTCACCAATGTTTTGTAGTTGTCATTGTGCAAATCTTCCATATCTTTTGTCAAATTTATCCCTCTGTATATTTTGTTTTTAATGTTATTGTAGAGAAAATTTTAAATGCCAATTTCTGTTGTTGATTGATAGCATACAGAAATACAATTAATTTTTAATATTGACCTTGTGTATTGTCATCATGCTGTATTCACTTGTTAGTTCTAGAAGCTTTTTTGTAGAGTCTATAAAATTTGCTACACAGTCATGTTGTCCGTAAACAAAGACAGGTGTACTTCTTTCTACTTTTTTCTTTCTTCTTTTTCTGAAAAAATTTTGAGTAATCTTTTAAGATTATATTTAACCTTTGGTGTTATCTTATTAGATATAACTCTTTGTTATTTCAGTTTTTGATTTGAGGTTTATTGAGAAAAAATAAACTTATCATAGTTCATATTCAAGTAATATTACATAACTTCACATATAGTATAAAAAACAGAAAACAGTATCCTTCCATCTATCCCTCCAGCCTTTATCTTATTGTTTCATAAATTTTATTTCTATATATGTTTTAATGCCCAAAATACATTAATTTTACAATAAACTGTAAATTACTTTCTAAAGAGTTTAAAATTAGGAAAAGCTGTTTTATATTTTCCAACAGTAAATGTGTGTTTAATAAATAAATTTCTTGTATTCTTCATCCCTCTGTGTCGATCCAGATTTCACTCTGGTATAGTATTCATTTTGCCTTAAAAATTTTCTTTATTGCTTTTTATATTGCATATCTGCAAGTGATGAAGTCTTTTCATTCTATGTGATTGAAAAGTCTTTGGCCTTCATTTGTTTTTTTTTTGTGTATGTGTTGAGGACTCCCCTGAGCTAACATCCTATGCCAATTCTCCTCTTTTTCGCCAAGGCGGATTGGCCCCGGGCTAACATCAGTGCCCATCTTCCCCTACTTTATATGGGATGCCACCACAGCATGGCTTAACAAGCGGTGCATCGGCGTGCACCGGGGATCTGAACCTGCCAACTCCGGGCTGTAGAAGCAGAGCGCGTGCACTTAACTGCTGCGCCACCCGGCCGGCCCCTGGCCTTCATTTTTGAAAAAGATTTTGCTGAATATAGAATTTTAGATTAACAGTCATTTTTCTTTTGTAATACATTAAAGATATTGTTCCACTGTGTTCTGGATTGTGAATTATGATAGCAATAAGACATCTGTTGTCATTCTCATCTTGAAAATATCTCATCAATGAAAATATGTATATTTTTCTGCCAGCTGCTTTTAAGTTAGTTTTTTAAATCATTGGTTTTAAGCTATTTGATTAATATATATGGCTTGTTGTGGTCTTTTTCATATATTTTGGTTTCTGTTGAAATTCTTGGATATTTGGATTTACTATTTCACCAAATTTTAATATTATTTAGTCATTATTGTTTTCAAATACATTTCTTGTTTTGCTATTTTCCTTTCTCATTTGGGGGACTTCAATTATGACTATATTGTGTCACTTGAAATTGACCTAAAGCTCACTGATGCTCTGTTCATTATTATCTCTGTTTTTCCCTGTTTGTATTTCATTTGAATAGTCTCTATAGCCATGTGCTCAAATTCATCTAGTCAGTATCTAATCTCCATTAATCCACTCTGGGGTACTTATCATTTCAAGCATTGTTTATTTTATCTCTAATAATTGGAGTCTTTGTTATATCTTCTGTGTTTTTCCCTAACATTCTGAAGCTTTCTTCTACCTTCCTCTACATATGAAATATAATTATAATAATTGTTTTAAGATATGCTACTAATTATATCAGGCCTGTTATTTTTGAAACTGTTTCTAATAATTTTTCCCTCATTTTTTGACTTATTTTCACACTTTTTCTATGACTGGTAATTTTTTTACTGGAGTCAGTTTGATGTTTATATTTTTGGTGCTGAATACTTTGTATTTCTATAAATGTTCTTGATGTTTGTTCTAGGAAGCAGTTATGTTACTTGTAAATAGTTTGATCCTTTTAGGGATTATTTTTAAACTTAGTTTGGACCAAAACAGCCTTTAGTTGAAGACTAATTTTTTCCTACTGCTGGGACAACATCCTTCTGAGTATCCAATGTTCCTTAAATCACGAGATTTTTCCATTTGGCTATTGGAAAAATTAATTATTCCTTGGCCTCTGTGAATGCCAAAGATTTTCTTCTACTCCTTTTTTATTTTCCATTTCCAATCTCTTGTATTTTTCTCTCATGCCTCCACTGATTGGGGTACAGTCCAGGTCTTAAGGGGGACTCTCTACAGATATGGAGATCTCTCTATCTAGTAGTTCTCTTCTGTGACCAGCACCCCTCCATGTGACCTTCAGCTGGCTTAGCTTCACCAGGCCCCCAACATGGTCTCCTCAATTCCCTCCGGGTAGTCTCTCACTTTGCTATATCTTGGAAATTCTCCAGGAAGTAAGATGGAATAACCATAGAATTCAACTCATTTGTTTTTCCTCTCTCAGGGATGGCTGTCTTGCGCTTCTTGAGTTGAAGTATTTTATCTCTTTATATGCATTTTAAAGTAAGAAGAGAAAAGTATACTCATTAGGAGAAGAAATAAGAATGTGGACAAACACTGAGAGAGAGACAGAGATATTAAAACCATATTATTACTAAAAATGAATTATTTATGACCTTGTTCTACATTCCACACGTGATCTATAATGCATGGACACAGGACATACCTAGTTATTGTGAAGGGCCTGACATTAATGCAAATTAAAATAACAGACAAATCCGCTCAAGTAAAATAAGATAGTTCATCTTGATAGGGTTTGGCATTACATTTCAGAAGAATAGAAGATATCAGTCCTATTACCATTCCTTTCCCAGTTTAATATGGCAATGCAATTTCTAATTAAATCCAGAATGAATATAATTATGATCTATGTTTGGTGCATCTGTCCATGTAAATAAGTGCTATGATAATAGCTGCGTTAAGAACACACAAAGCTATCTAGATGCATACTGGTTTCAGAAAGAGCAAAGACTATTATATTTTAAGCTAAAAGTGACACATATCAAAACACTTTTAAGAGATCATATATAAATGTTATTCGTTTTATTCAAATGGTTCAAAAATATTAATGAAGGGGCCGACCCAGTGGCGCAAGCGGTTAAGTGCGCGTGCTCCGCTGCGGCGGCCCGGGGTTCGCCAGTTCGGATCCCAGGCACGCAACGACACACTGCTTGGCAAGCCATGCTGTGGCGGAGTCCCATATAAAGTGGAAGAAGATGGGCATGGATGTTAGCCCAGGGTCAGTCTTCCTCAGAAAAAAAAGAGGAGGATTGGCAGAGCTGGTCTCCTCATAAAAAATATATATATATATATATATATATATATATATATATATATATATATATAAATGAAGGCAACACTGTAGATGATATACAATTACCACATATGAGTAGATTTAAAAGATATGAACAACTATCCAGACTTGGGTACATATGGTGAGATAGAGAAGATGTACCTGATAAATCACATAAATCAAGCATGGTGAGGTAGGGAAGAGACTGATGCTAAGGGATCTTGACTAGAAGATATTCAGGGGCTATGGACTGAAGGCAGAGTGTAGGAAAAGTAAGAAATTCCAGAGGAAGATGAAAATTAGAGTATCATACAAGACCATATTAATTATCTAGAAGTAAAAAAACAAAAGGACTATGATTTGTTTGATAAATAAAATAGACCTTGCACGATAAAGTGGAGAGTAAAATATCCAGCTCAAATGACATCTCTTGTGTAAAGCCATAGGAAATTCCGTACGCAGAGTTAGTTGCTGCCTACTCTATTCTCAAAGAGCATAAACCACATCCTATGCGTTGTTAAATATCCCAGAATCCTTCCACTTCTCACCGTCTTGACCGCTACCACTCTATCCCAAGCCACCATCATCTCTCACCTATCATCCATATCTCATCTATGACCTAAGGGTATGTTGCATTAAATCCCTAATTGTTGTTACTGCTTCCATCATTTGCTACCTCCTATCTATTCTCTTCCCAGCAGCCAATTCCTCTGAACCTCTGCCCAAAATCCTCTGAAAAAGTTTTTTCTCATCTAATTCAGAGTAAAATTCAATATCTTTACTATGATCTATAAGGTCCTATTACTTCTGACCTCATCACTGATCACTCTCTTCCTTTTTCCTTTCTAACCACACTGGTACCTTTGCTTTTCTTTTAACATACCAAATGCTTTCCCATAAGAAGGTCTTTGTACATTTTATTCCTTCTGTTCCTCCCTGCAAGTACATATATGGCCTGCTCTCTCATTTTTTTCATGTGTCTCCTGAAATATTGCCTTATTAGTATGGCCTTCCCTGAACCCCTTACATAAAGTACCTACACTTCAGTTATTTTTATTTCTTTTTCCTTATTTTATTTTTCTTCATAGCACTTATCCCCATCTGACATATTAAAAACGTTTTATCCCCCTCTTCGGGATAATTAACAATAGCTGCCGTAAAAGTAACCCTTAATGTTCTTTAATCTTTCTCACCGACCCCAAAGATGGTACCTGTTATAGACTGTTTGTGTTCTCCAAAAATTCATATATTGAAGCTTTGACTCCCAATGTGATTCTATATGGAGATGGCTCCTCTAGGGAAGTAACTAAGGGATAATTAAATGAGATCATAAAGATGGGGCCCTCATACAATAGAATTAGTGTCCTTATAAGAAGAGACACCAGAGAGCTTGTACTCTCACTCTGTCTCTCTCCACTGGCACACACGGAGAAAAGGCCATGTGAGAACATAGCAAGAAGGCAGTTGTCTACAAGCCAGGAAGAGAGCCCTCACCAGAATTTGCCAGCACCTTGATCACGGATTTCTAGCCTCTAGAACTGTGAGAAATTAAATGTCTGTTATTTAAGCCACTCAGTCTGTGGGACTTTGTTACGGCAGGCTGAGCAGGCTAACACAGTACAGCATCTCTCCTGGGAGGTTCTTTCAGAGCAGTAACTAAACAATCCAGGCTCCCTTCTTCTTGTTGCTCCATTGTTTCCTAGAGATTCTCCAGAATCTTCTGCTGCATTCCCTGCATTTAGGTGACCAATGAAAGATGAGAGACAAGATAGAAGATTAAAGAGGATGTTTAAGAAGCCATTTCTGAAAGTGGCTTAAATTTTTTTAGCCAATATTTAGTAAAAGGCCAATACAAGGGGCTAGAAATTATAGTCTTCCTATGTGCCCAGGAACATAGAGCTCTTTATCTGCCATAATTCACAAAAATATAAGCTCCTTGAGGACATGAAATTTGTTTTTATCTTCTTTGTTCACAAAGTATCCCCAGTAAACAGAACACATGTAATAAAATAAATATTTATTGAATTGATTAGTGAATTAAAGAGAGATGGAGTACTGTAAAAAGAGAGAATCATCGTATATATTGATCATCAACTATGTTTTAGACACAACCCATAACTTTAACACCTTAAATTTTTACCAATCCTGTTCAGGGTTATATATGGTCAAATCAGCACAAGGCTGCACCATTTGAAGGTCTTCTCAGAATACTAAGGAGTAGCTAGGAGCTATATTTCCCCAAATCCCCTTCCTTTTATAGTCCGTATTATAGTTTGCTAATGAAAGAATCTCACACAAAGTTTGAAGGCAGAAGAAAAGGAATGACCATTAATTTCCTGAAATGACTATAGTCAAATATATGAGGGCATGTGATATTCCTATAATAAATTATTTATTTTGAGAATATTTAGAGCAGTTCTAATTTCCTGCTTGAACATAGATTGATACCCCTTATTTCCTCAACGGTGCTGTTCTCTTTCTCTTTGTGAGGGACATGTTAGCTGTGTCCCAAGAACTCATTTGCAATTATTTTTAGGTTAATTTTTACATAAGGAAGTCCACTGCTTCCCCATGTTGAGGTGGCAGACATCTCAGCTATATTTAAGATTAAAATATGACAAGCTCTCCACCCCAGAGACTTATCAATCACAGTCATCCTCCCTCTTCTCCTAGTGTCCTACACACAAATACACATGCACACAGATCCAGGTATTATTTTGTTGTTGTTTTGTTTCTGTTGTTTTGTTTTGTTTTGGACAGAGGAACCTAGCTCCACTATGCTCATTTTTGCATTCTAATACAGGTATCTTAGATGTTCATGTCAGCATCCTGTAATGGAGTAGATCACTTCACCTGATAAGTGGAAATTTACTTTGAAGAACCACATTGATAGTTTCACCCCTCATCCCTGATCTCTGGCTTAAATTTAAAAATTGGCAGAGATTCCAACCCATCCACTAACAAATATAGAGTCCACTTCCAGAAGTCAGTTTAATTGGGAGACTCAAATTTTGTATCCATATTTGTTCCCCATAAGTGATTCCTGACGTTGTACCTAAGGTGCCACAGTGTCTTCACAATGTTAGACTGAACTTTATGTAAGGTAACTGTGTCACTTAGTACTACACATCCACCTTAGCAATTTAAAGGAGAGACAGTACTCATTCATATCCCTATTGCCCTTTCCGAAGTCTGAAGTCAAAGAAAGAGATGTCATCCAAAAATTTTTTTAAAAAGAAAAAAAAAAAGCGCAATGATGCAAATGACTTTTTTTCATTACAGTACCGAAAGAAAAATCTGCACTATAATTTAAGCTCAGGGTGAAAAATACCTAAGATATTTGAAAAAACTGTCAAATATCTAAGGCTATGAATGGTTGTGGAAATGAATAAAATTATTCTAGGCTTTATTTTATTATATTCAACAATCTCTCATAGTCTTTTCCTCAATGAGGACAAATACTTATGTGGAACCTCATAGTAAAGAAAAATATTTCTCACAACACCAATGGCATTTGAGCTTTTCTGGTAGTTGGTCAAATATACTTTGATATTATGAATGCAAAAATTAGCTCTAGATTTCAGTTGTCTTATTTTGAAAACAAAATGTTAACATATAAATTGCCAGTTTCAGCTCTAACTTGCAAAGAGCTCTGAAATCTTCACTCCTATTCTCACTTACCATAAGAGAAGGCATGACAAACTGGAAATCACTGACTTTTCTTGGAACCATGAGAAAACAGATTGCAGGACAAACCACTACCCTCAAATCTGGAGAAATAGGCAAATCCAGAGAGTCATAGCTGAGATCTCTTTAACCAGAGAAGACACTAAACTCATAAACCAGTAGGAACACTTAAATGGTAATTTTGATGAGTTGCTGGAGTTTGAGTGTGGACTACCTTGAGAGTGAAAAACTCCTAGGGTATTGTAATCTTAGGGATCTCCCACAAGTTCTGGGGATTCTACCACCATGAGCTGCACAAGGTGGTCATAGTGAATAGTCAAAAAGTAACCCTCATGACTACAGAAAGGAGAGGGAAAGAGAAAACATTGTGAAATACTTCCATAGCTTTCTCCATAATGAAGTATTCTCCAGAGTCATATCTGATCTTGAGAAAAGGCATTTCTCTCCCTATAGCCCACTCTATCCTTCCTGTCTAACCTAACGGTGGAAGAAAAAGTTAAAAAACACTTGTGAAGATTATAACCCATGGACTGAGATTTAATCATAAGATTGTAGAGTGCTTCCCCACTCCCACACCTAACCACCACACCAACAAGGCTCTAGTATAATAAAGGGATTATAGCTAAAAGAGCTCTAAGATACAGACACTACTCAGGAGGCATTCTTAGGGAATTCTCAAGAAAATAGAAGGGACAAAAACAAGCATGATTTGAAGAATTCTAAAGAATTTGAAAGCTTTGGCACTTACAGCTATAGCAAATAATAAACACAGATCAACTTCTCTCCTGATTGACTTTAACACTCACAGCAAAGGCCTATTTATCTCAGTTCCTTTAATCTAACATAGCATGCTCAGTTTGCAACCAAAAATTATAAGGCATGCTAAAAGGCAAGAAAAGGACAGCTTGAAGAAACAAAGTAGACATCAGAACCTGACTCAGATATGACCCAGATTTGGAGTTATCAGACAGAGAATTTAAAATAAATGATTAGCTGGAGGAAGTCAAGATGGTGGCGTAAGCAGACTCGGAACTCAGCTCCTCCCACGGACACAGCCAATTGACAAATACTCATGGAAAAATTACCCCTGAGACAGAACTGAAAACTGGATAAGAGGAACTCCCGCAACAACGGACAATCCTAACTGAGGTAGAAGAGGCAGAGACTCCCTTCTGGAGAGGAAAAACGCCGCCTTCACAAGCCGCACGCAGCGCTTCACGGCCGCCCGGGAGCAGCTCACAGGTACGCAGCCTCCCTGGAAGCGGGGGGCATGAGCCGGGGAGCGCCCCCGCTGTGGGCATTTTGTGGACCAAGCACAATTGAGACAGTGGCATAATATCCAACTTTGCCTGCTACTAAAGCATTGGGGAGCACCCCCAGAAAAGCTGGTTCACGAAGAAACTAAAACGGGCTCTTAAAGGGCCCATGTGCAAACTCACTCGTTTCAGAAAGCACCCTAAAATCACCAGAAAGAAAGGTGCACAGTGCTTTGGTGAAAAGAGACTCACCTAATAGGCCCTGTGTGCATCTTGGTGAGGGGTGAGACCTCTCCAGGGACTGGGACATTGGAGGCGGCCATTGTTGTGGCCTGGTGTGGGCCTGCTGACACAGACGCCATTGGAGTTCTCCCTGAGGCCTGCTAGCCCAGGGTCTGCCCCACCCGCTAGGGCACCGATTTAATCCAGCTCAGCCAGGGCAGGCAGCCCACCCTAGAGACTGGCCCCACCCAACAACAAGCCCTCGGGCAACTTGTGGGCCTGCATAGATTGGTGACTGGATTCTCTGCAGCCTGGCAACTGAGCCAACTTCAGTGGGGCGGGGCTTGCACAAGGAGCGGGTGGAGAGTGTGGGGCGGCGGTGGTGGAGTGTGTGGGCCGTGGAGAGACTGGGTCCACTTCGGGAGGTCAGGGCGCACACATGTGGCAGGACTGTGTTGACTGTGTGTGTGGACCTGTGGGTGCCAGGGCTTGTCAGCTGCAGAAGACTTGTGCTTCTCAAAGACCCACGCAGGGGGTTTGCCCCACCTTCCAAAGCCTGAAACAATTGGGTGAGCCCGTGCCTGAGGCCAGCCCCACCCAGCTGCAATCCTCAGAGATCTGACAAGAGACCTAAAGGCTGGAGGCTTATAGCAATTGTAAGGCCCTGAGCCTAACAACCTGCCACGCTGGGGGCCTACTCACTTAAAAGAAATACTGCAACACAAATGTGGTATTAGAACTTGCAGCCAACTCTGCTGGGGCTCCCCACACCTGATAAAGAGACTGAAGGGCCCACAACAACTACAAGCAGCTGAGCATTACAACAGCTGGCCAGGAGCATAACTCGGCTCCCAGGGCACCTACAGGGAGAGCAAACAGGTCACAACAGAAGGACTCACATGGCCCACATAGGGGTAACCCCTGGAACATTCAAAACAGAGGGAAGCACACTGCAGGCCTCCTAAGCCATCACTTACCTAAGGTCACCTATGCAAGAGCAGAAGACGTAGCTGACCTACCTAATACGTAGACACAAGCACAGGGAAAGAAGCAAAATGAGGAGGTAAAGGAATACATTCCAAGCAACGGAACAGGACAAAACCCCAGAAAAGGAACTAAGTGAAACAGAAATGAGCAATCTACCCGACAGAGTTCAAACAAAGAGTGTTAACGATGCTCACTGATCTGGGGAGAAGAATAGATGAACTCAGTAAGAATGTCAACAAAGAAGTGGAAGATATAAAAAAGAACCAATCAGAAATGAAGAATACAATACTGGAAATGAAAAATTCACCAGAGGGACTCAAAAGCAGAGTAGAGGATACAGAAGAACGGATCTGCGAGCTGGGTGAAAGACTAGAAGAAATTACCCAAGCTGAACAGGTAAAAGAGAAAAGAATTAAAAAGAGTGAGGACAGTCTAAGGGACCTCTGGGACAACATCAAGCGCACTAACATCCGTGTTATAGGTGTCCTGGAAGGAGAAGAGCGAGACAAAGGGGCAGAGAATCTATTTCAGGAAATAATAGATGAAAACTTCCCTAACCTAAGGAAGGAAACAGACATCCAGGTACAGGAAGTGCAGAGAGCCCCAAACAAGGTAAACCCAAAGAGACCCACACCAAGACACATCATAATCAAAATGTCCAGAATTAAAGATAAAGAGAGAATCCTAAAAGCCGCAAGAGAAAGTCAAGTTACATACAAATGAAATCTCATAAGGCTATCAGCTGACTTCTCAGCAGAAACCTTACAGGCTAGAAGAGAGTGGCATGATATATTTAAGTGCTAAAAGGAAAAAACTTACAGCCAAGAATACTCTACCCAGCAAGGTTATCGTTCAAAATGGAAGGAGAGATCAAAAATTTCCCAGACAAGCAAAAATTAAAGGAGTTTGTCACCAAGAAACCAGCGCTACAAGAAATGTTAAAGGGACTGATTTAAGGGGAAAAGTGAGGCCACAAATAGGAAAAATTATCTATTTCCATGACAAGAGGGTAATGGATACAAATGCACAAAAAAGAGGTTAGATATGATACCAAAAACATAAAAGGAGGGAGGAGGGGAGTTAAAGAGTAGTGCTTTCAGACAGAGGTGAAACTAAAGAGACCATCAATTCTGTATAGAAGAAGAAAGGAACAGACAAGGACTACTAAAACACTGAGAAAAAAAAGTTAAAAAAATGGCAGTAAGTACATACTCATCAGTAGCTACTTTAAACGTCAATGGAATAAATGCTCCAATTAAAAGGCATAGGGTGGCTGATTCGATAAAAAAACAAGACTCATATATATGCTGCATACAAGAGACACACTTCAGACCTAAAGACACTCACAAACTGAAAGTGAAGGGATGGAAAAAGATACTCCATGCAAATGGCAATGAAAAGAAAGCTGGGGTAGCAGTACTCATATCAGACAAAATAGACTTTAAAACAAAAATTGTGAAAAGAGATAAAGAAGTGCATTACATAATGATCAAGGGAACAATCCAACAAGAGGATATAACACTTGTAAATATCTACGCACCAAATGTAGGTGCACCTAAATATATAAAGCAATTATTAACAGACATAAAAACAGATATAGAACAAAGAATTCTAAAATTTATATGGAACAACAAAAGACCCAGAATAGCTAAAGCAATCCTGAGAAAAACGAACAAAGCGGGAAGTATCACAGTCCCTGATTTCAAAATATACTACAGAGCTATAGTAACCAAAACAGCATGGTACTGGCACAAAAACAGACACACAGATCAATGGAATAGAATCGAAAGCCAAGAAATAAACCCACACATCTATGTACAACTAATCTTGGACAAAGTAGCTAAGAACATACAATGGAGAAGAGAAAGTCTCTTCAACAAATGGTGTTGGGAAAATTGGATAACCATATGCAAAAAAATGATAGTAGACCCTTACCTTACACCATACACAAAAATTAACTCCAAATGGATTAAAGACTTGAATGTAAGACCTGAAACTATGAAACGTCTAGAAGAAAACATAGGCAGTAATTCTTCGATATTGGTCTTAGCGACATATTTTCAAGCACCATGTCTGACCGGGCAAGAGAAACAATAGAAAAAATAAACAAATGGCACTACATCAAACTAAAAAGCTTCTACACAGCAAAGGAAACCATCAACAAAACGAAAAGACAACCTAACAATTGGGAGAAGATATTTGCAAACCATACATCTGATAAGGGCTTAATCTCCAAAATATATATAGAACACATGCATCTCAACAACAAAAAAACTCACAACCCAATTAAAAAATGGGCAAAAAACCTGAACAGACGTTTCTCCAAAGAAGATATACAGATGGCCAAGAGACACATGAAAAGATGTTCAAAATCATTAACTATCAGGGAAATGCAAATCAAAACTACAATGAGATATCACCTCACGCCCGTCAGAATGGCTATAATTAACAAGACAGCAAACAACATGTGTTGGAGAGGATGTGGAGAGAAGGGGACTCTCATACACTGCTGGTGGGAGTGCAAACTGGTGCAGCCACTATGGAAAACAGTATGGAGATTCCTCAAAAAATCAAGGATAGAACTACCATTTGATCCAGCTATTCCTCTGCTGGGTATTTATCCAAAGAACTTGAAAAGACCAATGCATAAAGACACATGCACCCCTGTGTTCATTGCAGCGTTATTCACAATAGCCAAGATTGGAAGTAACCTAAGTGCCCATAAAGGGACGAATGGGTAAAGAAGATGTGGTATATATTCACAATGGAATAGTACTCAGCCATAAGAAACGATGAAATCCAGCCATTTGTGCCAACATGGATGGACATTGAGGGTATTATGCAAAGTGAAATAAGTCAGAGGGAGAAGGTCAAATATCGTATGATTTCCCTCATTAAGTAGTAGATGATAACAACAATAAACAAACACATAGAGATAGTGATTGGATTGGTGGTTACCAGAGGGGAAGGGGGGAGGGAGGAGGGCAAAAGGGATAATTCAGCACATGCGTGTGGTGATGGGTTATAATTAGTATTTGGGTGGTGAACATGATGTAATCTATGCAGAAATAGAAGTATAATGATGTACACCTGAAATTTATACAATGTTATAAACCAATGTTACTGCAATAAACAAAAAATTTAAAATAAAATAAAATAAAATAAGTTATTAATATATTAAAGATTCTAATGGAAAAAGTAGACAACATGCAACAATAAATGAGGGATGTAAGTAGAGATATGGAAACTCTAAGAAAGAATCAAAAAGAAGTCCTATAAATCAAAAACATTGTAACAGAAATGAAGAATGCCTTCCATGGGTTCAGCAGCAGACTAGGTAGGGCAGAGGAAAGAATCAGTGCTCTTGAAGATAGGTCATTAGACACTTCCAACTGAATTGAAAAGAGAAAAACAAACAAGCAAACAATAGAACACAATATTTAAGATATAGGTCAATTTCAAAAGGTATAAAATATGCATAATTGGAATAGCAGAAGAGAGACAAAGCTGAAAAAATATTTGAAGCAACAATGACTGAGATTTTCTGAAATTAATGATAGACACCAAACTAAACATCTAGAAAGCACAGAGAACATCAAGCTGAATAAATCCAAAAAATTTACACCTAGGCATAGCATACAAACTACAGAAAATCAAAGAGAAAGTGAAAATCTAGAAAGAAGCCAAATTGAAAATATACTTTACTATGGAGGAACAAAGATAACAATTTCATCAGACCATACAAGCAAGCGGAAAGTGGAGGAAAACTTTTAAAATATTGAGAGAAAAAAAAATCTAGAAATTTCTATCTAGTTAAATTATTCTTCAAAAGTGTAGGAAAATGAAGAGTTTCTCAGACAAACAAAATCTGAGGGAATTTTCTGCCACCAATCTTGCCTTTCAAAACCTTAAAAATGTTTTTCAGAGACAAGGAAAATGATAAAGATCAGAAATTTGGGTCTACATAAAGATAGGAAGAGAGTTGAAGAATAAATAATGATAGTAAAATAACTTTTTTCTTATTTTTAACTTATCTAGAAAATAACTTTATTAAAGAAATAGGAGTAACAATGTATGAAGTGGTTTTAGCGTATGGATAAATGACAGCAGTAACATGAGAAATGGGAGGGAACAATTAGACATACTCTTCTAGAAGGCCCCTGCACACCTGAAGTACTATCATGTTATTTGAAGGTAGACTTAAATTAGTTAAAAATGCACATTGCAAACTCTATGGAAATCACTAAAAAAATTTTAAATGAAGTAGATTTCGTATGCTATGAGAGGAGATAAAATGAAACTATATAAAATGCTTGATTAAAACCAGAGAAGGAAGAAAAAGAGGTGAGAAAATAAACAAAGAACAAACATGGTAGACATTAATAAAATCAATAATCACTTTAAATGTGAATGGTCTAAATACACCAAATAAAAAACAGAGACTGACAGAGTGGATTAAAAAACAAGACCCAACTGCATGTTGTCTATGAGAAACCCACTTAAATATAACACTGATAGGTTAAAAATAAAGGTAAGAAGAAAGATATGCTATGTTAACATCAATCAAAAGAAAACTAGAGTAGCAATATTAATTTCACACAAAGGAGTTTTCAGAACAAGGAAAATTATCAAGAAAAATGATGGACATTACATAATGATGAAGGGGTCAATTTTCCAAGAAAAAAAAATCCTGAACATATGTGCAACCTAACAACAGAGTGAAAATATTTGAGCCAAGAACTGATAGAACTGCAAGGAGAAACAGAGAAATCCACTATTATAGTTGGAGACTTCAACATCCCTCCTTCAATAGTTGATAGGCTAAATGAGCAAGGATGGTGTTGACCTGACCAGCATAATCAATCAACTTGATCTAATTGACATTTATGGAATATTTCATCCAACAACAATAGTATACACATTCTTCTCAAACTCACATGGAACATTCACCAAGACAAACCACACTCTGGTCCAGAAAACATATCTTAAACTAAAAAAATCAAAATCATACAAAGTATGTCCTCAGAGCAGAATAGAATTAAACTAGAAACCAATAATAGGAAGATATCAGGAAACTACTCAAATGTTTGGAGATTAAATGATACACTTCTAAATAACACATGGTCAAAAAAGAAAACTCAAGATAAATTTTAGACTATTTTAACCAAATGAAAATGAAAATAGAACTTACCAAAATGTGTGGAATTCAGCAAAAGCTGTAACCAGAAGAAAATATAGTGTTAAAGGTATATATTAGAAGAGAAGAAATGTTTAAAATCAATAATCTAAGCTTCCACCTAAGGACTCTAGGGAAAGGAGGGCATTTAAGTTAAAGCATGCAAAAGTAAACAAATAAAAATTGGAATAAAAATCAATGAAATTGAAAACAGCAAAATAATTTTTAAGAAGCAATGAAACCAAAAGCTGGTTCTTTGAAAGGATCAATAAAACTGATAAATTTCTAGCCAGGATAGCCAAGACAAAAAGTCAGAGGACACGTTACCAATATCAGAAAAGAAAGAAGCCTTATATTACTGTTCACACGGACATTAGAATAATAATAAAGGATTGCTATGAACAACTCTATGCCCACAAATTTGAAAACTTAAATGAAATGGACCAATTTCTTGAAAGATGGAAACTTGCAACTAAGCAGCTCCAAACTCCAATCTCTGTCTCCTCTGTTCTTCAAGGCTATTGTGCTCTGTTTGGGCACAACTTCCATGTGTCAATGACAAAAAATTGCCTCCAGGCAAAAAGCTAGGTTGATGGTAGGACACGTGTCATTTATTTCCGTTCTTTAAAGAATTACATATTTGTGTGTCCTGTTGCCTAATTTATGAAACAATTTATTGTCCATATTATGTCCACTTTTGTTGTTATTTATGGGAGGAAGCTATTCCTATCCCTGTTACCATCATGGCTAGCTTTGGTAGACATTTAATTTTATCACTAACAAAATCCTGAATTTATGTTACCTATTTACCAAACTCAAGGTTTTTTTTCATCTACACACAAAATAATTCTCATAGTGAAACTCAGAACATATAGATCTCTTTTTTTTTTTTTCCTTCAATTATACCATATTCTTAGTGTTATCTGATCCTTTATTACTTATGATTCAAAACCTTCTTTCTCTTTATGGGAAAATATATTTAGAGAAGTAAATCGAGTTTTCCACATTTGTGTAGACAACTAGAATATAAGAGAGTTGGGATGTAAACCAAAGTTTCTAATCTCTTTCTTTTCCCATTGCATGGTCCATTAAAAAAATAAGATAGAGTAAGAAGTAGAAGTGAAGAGAAATAGCATTCCTTTGGAAAGGAACGTAAACATACTTATAAATAAGAATCAATAGAAAATCTTCCCTAAAAAGCATTTTGTGATGGTCTATCTATCATTTCCCTCTGCCATCTTCTAGATCATTGATTTCAGAAGGACCACCACGTATGAGACATCTCAAATAAATTAGGTTACTTATTCAGTTGTTTTCACAAGTTTGCATGCCCAAGTTAACAGAGAAAAGGGGAAGAGATGTGGCATGTGGGAACACTAAGAGAGAGATTTTATAATTTCTCACATCATGAGCACCAACACCCAGTTTTACAGAAATGTAGTATCTAAAATAGAATCCTCTATTATTTAGTGTTTCTTTTTAATTAGCATCTGAGTAGCATGAATTGAAAAGACCAGTGTCTGCTGCTTCTGAAGAGCATCCATATCCTGGCTGCTGGCATGTCTGCCAGCCTTCTGACTCTCCAACAACCCATCCTATCTTTCTTAATACAACCACTTAATGCTGTTCCCAAGATGTTTACAATTTAATAAGTGAAGCTACAATATACTTGAGTATAGAAAATGTCTATTTATTTTGCGCAAATATCTGAAATTTCTCTAAAGGAATAGTCTGTCCTTTGAAAAGCATCCTCAAGTTTTTAAGAATTTCAGGAGCTCGACCTCATGTTCAGCAATAGCCTGCTTCTGAGTTTGCCTGCCCTCAAGGAATAGGAAGCTTTGGCAGCTGCCTCAGTCCTCTGTGATCGTGAGGAACTGCGTCACACTGCATGCAGCTGTCTGAAGTGCTTTCCCTTAATTATGAGTATTGATTGTCCTCGCCCAGCTCCATTGAGAATTCCATTTCCATATATAGTGCTAATTGCCCTTCTTTCTTTGCTGATTTGAAGAACAGACAGATGTCGGCTCTTGGGCTTGATGCAACCGTCCATGAATATTTCCCTAGGCTTTTGCCTGTATCCCCAAATGTATATAGCATTTGACAGCCTTTGCATACATAGTATTTCCAGAAGCAGCACCACATTCAGGCAATGTTTGCTCACCAGTTTTTTCTTCCATTCACATATTCAAGGATAAATCTGAGATTTATTTAGTTGTTTTGCAGGAATTACTTTTACTTTGTTAAAGTAAAATTCTGTAAAGAGGATGCTTACCTGGTTTTGCCAACTCTGGGCAACAGAATTGCATCAGAATCTTATTATTATTTTTTTTTTTGCTGGGGAAGATTCACCTTGAGCTAACATCTACTGCCAATCTTCCTCTTTTTGTATGTGAGCCACCACCATAATATGGCCATTGACAGAAGAGCGGTGTAGGTCCATGCCCAGGAACAAAACCCAAGCCACTGAAGTGGAGCATACCAAACTTAACCACTAGGCCACTGGGGCTGGCCCCAGAATCTTAACTGTTATTTTCAAGTAGTATCCATGGAGGACATAAATCTGGCAAAAACAATCGCTTGTGGAATCTTTTTAATGTCAAGAAAAATAAAAATATTAGTCAGGACATAGTAAAGCTTCCATATGGAATGAGAGATATATTCAGTTTAAACTCTTATTGTCAAGTAGTGTCCACTGAGGACATATATATGGTGAAAACAATCCCTTATGGAATTTTTTTTTTTTTTTGTGAGGAAGATCAGCTCTAAGCTAACATCCATGCTAATCCTCTTCTTTTTGCTGAGGAAGACCAGCTCTGAGCTAATATCTATTGTCAATCCTCCTCCTTTTTTTCCCCAAAGCCCCAGTAGATAGTTGTATGTCATAGTTGCACGTCCTTCTAGTTGCTGTATGTGGGACGCAGCCTCAGCATGGCCGGAGAAGCGGTGCATCGGTGCGCGCCCGGGATCCGAACCCAGGCCACCAGTAGCGGAGCATGTGCACTTAACCACTAAGCCACGGGGCCGGCCCTGGAATTTTTTTAATATCAAAGAAAATAAAAGTATTGGTCAAAACACAGTGAAGCTTCACTGGGGATTGAGATATATTCAGTTGATATACATTACTATGAAAAGTATGTTTCAGTGTTTATTAGTGGATATACGATATTGGCCTTCATCTGTAGAAAACTGACCCCTGACAGTATCAATACACATGCTCCTGGTGGGCACTAGCATACTCTTATGTTTATCTCAGCCACTAACTACAATCAATCCAAGGATGAGCAACTGACACAAGTGGTGCAGAATCCTTCCCCAGGATTTTTTAAATGAAAAATGAGAATAAAAGTTTTGTCCCTGTCTGATGGCACAAGTTCTATGAGGTAAGACTTGGCAACTCTTGGAAGCCAGGATTCTTGCCATGTGAAGCAGCTTTGTAGGAGACTATAATAGGAGACTGTGACGCTAACATATAAAGAGAAACAGAAATAAGAGCCAGAGAGAGAGACAAGAGAGAGATCGGAAGGGAGATAGAGACAGCGCACTTCTGTAGGCATTTAGTTGCTAGGTGCAGTCATCATGAGTCTAATCCACACTCCAGTTTTCCCCTTAGCAGGGTGGTTAATCTTCTTTCAATTATCCTCTTTCCATAATTTCTCTTATTTTATCAGTGATTATTCTCCACTTTACATCTTTTACTATTTAACATTGTATGAAACATTTTGTTCAACAGTTTATACCCAAAGCCTAGAATAGTACCTGGCATAATGGATGCTCAATAGATATTTATTGAATAAATGAAGGCAGGAATGACTGACATGAAATATCCCAGTATTCTTCTAAAAACTCCCCACAAGGTAGTTCAAATTGCTTTTATTTCTTTTGCATGTAAGAGTTTTGATTTATATATATAAAAGAAACTTATAAGGGCATATATGTATTTCTTCCTCTCTAAAAAACTGCTGAGAAACTCTGTTTACTGAGGTAAAATCAGAGATTCTCAACCTGTGGGTCAATGGAACTGGAGATGTCATTCAGGATGGGCTAGATTATGCTGCAAAAGAAAAGCAACTCCATCATCCTACTAGTTAAAAAAAATAAAATTGCATTTTTCATATATACTATGTGCCCAAAGCAGGGCCTCAGGAAGACTCAGCTCATCATAACACCGAGACAAAGAATCTCAATACATGCTTCTAAAGTCACTGAGACAGTGGGAATAGGGAATGGCAAATTATGCACCAGCTTCTAGCGTTTCTACCCAGAAGGAACACGTGGCACTTTTATTCATATTTTCTTTACAAAAGCAAGATGCGTTGGCCATGCTTAATTTCAAAAAGAGTTGGGAAATGACAACCTACCATGGGACTAAAATATGATAATTTGTGAACAACAAAATGAACACCACACTGAGATTCTATGGAGGCATTTACAGTAATTTCAAACTCCATATGTACATGAAGCATCCCTGGCAATAGCGGAGATCAGCACACTATGGTCCATGGGCAAAATCTAGCCTACTGCTTGAAATTATAAATAATGTTTTATTGGAACATAACTACACTCATTCATTTATGTATTTTCTATGCCTGCTTTCACATTACAATGACAGTTGAATAGTTTAAACAGAAACCATATGGCCTGCAAACTTTAAGACGTTTACTATAAGTAAATTGCCTGCTTCATATTGTATATTTTCTACTATTTTAAAATTATGTTTTGACTAACAAGTTGTAAATACATTTACTAAAGTCTTAGTAGTTTTTATCATTTCCAGTCAATCATATGGTAAAAAAAAAAAATCTTACAAAAAGAGTCCTTTGTTTTTTAGAAAGAAATAGAAATCAATAATCACTAGGTATTCTGGAATAATTTGTGTTCTGTTCTGATATGGATTCTGCTTCTTCTAGAATCCTATGATTATCTCTAACTGACCCGGAAAGCAATACAAAGTGATTGAAAGGACCCTTGTTTCAAATGTCTTTCCTAATACCAGCGGATCTGCATAGAGTGTCTTATCCAAAATATAACTATTAATACTGAGAATTAACATTTCCTGAGCATTTCTCATCACTTGTGAGACAGTGTTTAAGCATATTCCTGTTGATACCTCTTTTAATCCTCTTCAAGAGGCTCTGCCTTTACCATCACAGAAATGGGCAGGCACGTAACCAAGTAAGGCCAATGGGAGTTACTTTGCAGGGATCAACATGAGCACTGGGAGATCTCTTTCCTTCTGAGATAGTAAAGTTTAGGGACCAGGTAAGCAGGGACCTATGGTGAGGGATTGTCTTCATCAGTTCGAGCTGCTATGACACAATACCATAGACTGGATGGCGTAAACAACAAATACTTATTTCTCCTAGTTCTGAAGGATGGGAAGACCAAGATCAAGGTGACAGTCAATTCAGTTCCTGGTGAGAGCTCTCCTGCAGATGGCTGCCTTCTTCCTGTATCCTTTCAAGGTGGAGAGAGAGAGAAAGCAAGTCCCCTGGTCTCTTATAAGGATACTAATGTCATCATGAGGATCCCACCTTCAAAACCTTATCTCAACCTAACTGTCTTTCAAAAGCCCCACTTCCTTATATCATCACACTGGGGGTTAGAGTTTCAACAGAGACTTCACATGATAAAAGAGAGACAGAGACAGTCCTGAGTGCCTGGTTCCAGCACTTAATTAATCCAACCCATCTGAACTGGGCTATCTAATATTATACAACAGGAAACCCATTCATTTTGCTCCAAGCTTTTTTATGTCTTTTGAAAATAAAATATTTCTGTGAAAAGTAAAAAGTTAAGCCTTAAAGAAAAAGGAATTTCTTATCATTTTTTCCTGATTGAAGATTTGGACATGAGAAGGAAAAGAGCGCCTGGCTCATTGTAATCCATCTAGGAAATATTTAAATGTTATGTTTTGTTTTTTTTCTTTTTTCATTAAATGCATTAATAGTTTGACATGTCTTAATAAGATATTAAATTTTGAGAGATAATTTTAATTACTTGACCTAAAAGATGATTAATTGCAATCATTCAAACTTGGTGTAATGCTGATGAGAGAGATGTTTGGAGATATGGGACCAGTCTTCAAGGTTTATGGAAAAGATTATAGTGTTCAGAATCAGACAGAGTTGGGCAAACTGGGATAAATTTAATTTCTCTGTACTGTAATTTCTTATGTAACTCATGGGAATAATATATGTAAATGTATGTGTGTTACTTAATATAATGCTAAGCCTCAGTTGTTTTTTTTTTAATCTCTTTAACGTAGGTGCTGTAATGTAAGTACCAGGTTATTTTGAAGTTTAAATAAAATCTTTTGTGAGGCATCAACATAGTGGCTTGCATAAGGTAGGTTCTCAGTGAATTTTTTTATTTTCTTTGTCTCCTTTCCTCTCCAACAGCATCACAAAATATTAGCTTACCCCATCTCATTCAAATGTCCCCAAGTGTGAAAAGTGTTTAGTCTTAATGAGAATTCATTTTTAGTGGCTTTACCACTTCTCACAAAGATTCCTCATGGTAATTCACCCTTCATGGTGTTCAGCAGTTTACAAAGTGGGTTTGCATATATTACTTCAGGTAGTAGATTCTGTTATTGTCCACATTTTACAGACAAAGGAAATAAGTTCAGATGACTGCTCTCGAATGTAAATATGATCTGATGCTCATGTTAACTTTAGGGAAAGTTGTAGCAATTGTCTTCCCTGTCAGTTGTGTACCTTTCAGGTCCTTTGTAAATACTTTTTTCAGGTCTGGTATTGCTGATGCTTTCAAAGAATGATAACATGCCTAACTGATTTGTAAATTAAATTTCCCACTCTTTTTTAATTTTCCACATTTAGCAATGTTCCTAACATAATTTGTCTCCCTCAGGCCTGGAAATTTCTTCTGCTTTTACTTGGTTTGCATTTTTAAAACAATGCATGCGTTTGCAATACACTGAGACCTCTGGCTCAGATAACAAGACTTTTCTCTCATGCATATGGAAGCAATTAAATAAAAAACACTTCAAAAAAATCTCTTTACATGAGAAACTTGAGATTCACACATTTTTCATAAATTCTAAACCATGCTGTCGGTCATTTGTTTTTCACTATTTCTCCATAAGCTGTTTCATCCAGTCCATTAATCATGATTTTTAAAAATCTTCTCTGAATTTCCAATGAGTTTAACTTTATCTTTTGATGATGAGGTGTCCAGAATCCAGTTTATGTTTCAAGAAGAGTGTCAGTTATCCAATAAAAATGAAATACTTATCACTTAACCCATTGTTTTAATCCACGCTATGCTATAAATATAAAATAATTTTAACTACATGCTTTAAAAAAGTTAAGTATTATCTTATTTTACTCCTGCAAAAACTTAATTGTAGATGTTAGCCGTAAAGTCTGTGATAGAGATTTTGAGAGCTCCTTATATTCTAAAACAAAACTTGAAAAATATTGGGATTTACCCCCTCGTCACAACCCCAACATTCTTTTTTTAAAATTAAAGTATAATTGACATACAATATTATATTAGTTTCAGGTGTACAACATAGTGATTCAACATTTGTAAACATTGCAAAATGATCGCCACAAAAAGTCTAGTTACCATTTGTCACCATACAAAATTAATATAATATTACTGACTATATTCCCCATGCTGTACATTACATCACATGACTTATTTATTTCATAACTAGAAGTTTGTACTTCTTGATCTCCTTTACTCATTTCACCTCCCTCCCCCAACTCCCTTCCCTTATGGCAACCACCAATCTCTTCTCTATATATGAGTCTGGGTTTTGTTTTGTTTTGTTTTTAGATTCCACATATAAGTGAATTCGGGTGGTTTTATCTTTCTCTGTCTTCACTTAGCATAATACCCTCAAGGTCCATCCATGTTGTCACAAATGGCAAGATTTCATCCTTTTTCTGTGACTGAGTAGTATTTCCTTGTATATATGTACCATGTCTTCTCTATCCATTCATGCATTGATGGACAATTAGTTTGTTTCCATATCTTGGCTATTGTAAATAATGCTGCAGTGAATATAAAGGTATATATATCTTTCTCAATTAGTGTATTTGTTTTCTTCAGATAGATACCCAGCAGTGGAATTGCTGGATCATATGCTAGTTCTATGTTAAATTTTTTGAGGAATCTTCATACTGTTTTCCATAGTGGCTATACCAATTTGCATTATCACCAACCGTGCACAAGGGTTCCTTTTTATCCACATTCTTGCCAACACTTATTATTTCTTGTCTTTTTGATAATAGCCATTCTGAACAGGTATAAGGTGATATCTCATTGTGGTTTTGATTTGCATTTCCCTGGTGATTAGTGCCAGCACTATCCTGATAACAAAACCAGATAAGGACACCACAAAAAAAGAGAAAATTATAGGCCGATATCCCCAATGAACATAAATGCAAAAATCCTCAACAAAATGATAGCAAACCGAATTCAACAATGTGTTAAAAGGAGCATGCACCATAATCAACTGGGATTTATTCCAGGGATGCAAGGATGTTTCAACATCTGCAAGTCAATTAATGTGATACACCACATTAACAAAATGAAAGGTAAAACTCTTATGATCATCTCAATAGATGCAGAAAAAGCATTTGAAAAAATCCAGCATCCATTTACGATAAAAATTCTCAACAAAGTGGGTATAGAGGGAACATACCTCAACAGAATAAAGGCTATATATGATACACTCACAGCTAACAGCAGACTCAATGGTGAAAAGCTGAAAGCTTTTCCTCTAAGATCAGGAATAAGACAAAGATGCCCACTCTCAGCACTTTTATTCAACATAGTATTGGAAGCTTTAGCCACAGCAGTTAGGCAAGAAAAGGAAATATAAGGCATATGAATTGGAAAAGAAGAAGTAAAACTGTCAGTATTTGTAGATGACACAGTTCTATATATCAAAAACCCTAAAGATTCCACCAAAAAACTGTCAGAACTAATAAATGAATTCAGTAAAGTTTTAGGATACAAAATTAACATACAAAATCTGTTGTGTTTCTATACACTAGCAACCAACCAACAGAAAGGAAAATCAAGGAAACAATCTCGTTTACAATCGCCTCAAAAAGAATAAAATACCTAGGATTAAATTTAACCAAGGACACGAAAGACGTGTATGCTGAAAACAGTAAGACCGATAAAATAAACTGAAGACGATGCAAATAAATGGAAAGATGACCCCAACATTTTTGATAATGAGTCTCCTTTTGTATTAACACATCACAAATTTGTTCTCAGCCAACACCTTATCTCTGAAATATCTAAAGTTTTTTCTCTTATTGATCTATTCATCCTCTTTAAAGCCTCAAGAAACCCAAAGCCTTCTAGAATCACTAAGTCTTTCAAGTCATAAGGTTACCACGCTTCATATCTTAGATCTTCTTCTCATCCCAATGTTCTTATTCCTATACCTTCAGACCCTTAGGTCTTTTCTCCACCTCGTCAACATTTTTTTTGAACAATGACGTTTACTAAATGCTTAATGTGTGTGCCAGAGATAGTTTTAAGTTCTTCACTTGCATTATCTTTCTTTTTTTATTTACTAATAATCCCATGAGTTGAGTGGTATTATTCTCCCCTTATAAGCTGAGCAAACTGAGACTCAGCAAGATTGAGTTGTAACAGTCAGATTCCCATCAGGAAACAGAAACCATACCAGTTATTTTAAAAGAGATAATAAATAAATGTTAGGTAGGTAACTGAGCATTAAAAAGGAACACTGAGGTGTTACAGAGGGAGCAATGACAGGACGCAGGAAGAGGAGCTGAAACTCATTTTTCTGTAAGTAACTGCTGCTTGGCAGGTGCAGGTGTCTGTGAGCTTGAAGAAAGTTACCTGTAGAGCTGAGACTCAAGCTTCTGAGGAGAGGTTCCAGCTATCCAGTGCTGACGATTCTGAGTGTTGGAAAAACTTCAAACTAAATTCGACTGCTTCTAAATGAACTGCTACTGCCACAGTGAAGAAGCTTTGCTGGTGAGGCAGATAAGAACAGAAAACCCAACAGCAAGTAAACAGGAAGTACATTGGGTGGAGAATATCTCTGATGTCTCCTCCAGCCTTTTATTCTCCAACCAGCATCTTATTGATAGAGCCTTCCAGGAAGCCAGATGACAAAAGATAAGTATGGTTTGCAGAATCCCAGCCTCAGCATCACAAAGCAGAATATAGAAGGGTGGATTAGAAGATGAGAAACAATAGCTTAATAACTGGTGTAGTCCATCTGTTTGCCTCTTCAGGAAACATAACACCCTTCAACAAATATTTAAATTTCTATAAGTCTACAACAGTAACTTTAGATTCCAAACAAGATGGAACAATCTTTTGTTCACAACCTTTCCTTGAAGTGAGGAGACACAAAGTCCAAATAGTCATCGTATTCATCTCTGGAAAACACTGGCACTGTCCATCTTAGGGCTTTGTTATTTTACTTCTCAATTCAGCCATAGTCCCATTGCTACATTTCTTCTGCTGTGAAATGAGTACCTTTATAGGATTCCATTTTATAAACAATAGCTTGACAGTGAATTTGGCATTCCATAAATGCATGGATGACAGTGCTGGCAGAAGCTTCATGGGCAAGTCCATATCCACAATGATTGTTTGCTCCAGTGAGGAGATCAGAAAACAAGTGCCATACATCCCAGTCACCGTGGTTATCATAACCATTCCTTCCCTCATTTTCTTTTCTCTCTCCTGATAGTTTTCCCACAACCACGTTCTTGTTTGATGTTCACAACTAACCCCAGTGCAATACTATCTGTCCACCCACCCCCAGTCTTGTAGTAAATTAATGAATTCTTTCTTTGGGAATCTGTCTAGTATACATTTTAGGGCTTATTTTTCTTAAATTCAAATCATATAAATGTTCCATTCTCCACAAAGGGTTCGGGTCACTTTCTCCAACACCTAGATTTTCCATGCCATTCACTTAAGCCCATTGAACTTCACTCTCATCTGGCCAATAGTCTGTGGTCACCAATGTCTCCAGTGTTTGAATACTAACCATTGCCAGAATACCAAGTTAGAGATGACTTACAAAGTTCTTATGTTTGTAGCATTATTTGAACCTCTTCTCTAGAGCTCCCATTGGAGTCCAGTGCTTATTCTAACTATTCTCACTGAAAATTTTTCACAAAGGAAGACCTACTTAGCTACATCAATAAGAATCTTCTTCCACCCCACCCCCTCACCAACATTCACTGCCTTTCCACCTTAGTCTCTAATCTCCCTTATAGTTGGGGCAACAGTCATTCACTTAACCAAATAGTATCCACTGCAATTCAAATTTTAAAAATAGATTTTATTCTAAATATAAAAATATACATATTGAGAATATAAATATATAAATATATATTTATATTATAAATATATAAATTAGAGAGAGAATATAAATATATATCTTTAAAATAAAATTTGAATTACAATGGATAAAATATGATTAACTATGACTGTTACCCTAAGTATAAGGGAGATTAAATAGTACGCTGGCAAGGCAGTAAATGTTGGTAAGAGGAAGGTGAGGGTAGTGGTGTAGGAGAAGATTCTAATTATATACATACATTTGAAAACATATACCCCAAAATACTAGGAGTGATTATAAACGTTTAAATTATTTTATGCTTTCATTTTATTTTCAAATTTTAATAATGAAAATATTTTATCTTCATAATAATAAAAAGTATAAATTCTGTTGTAAAAATATTGTAAGTTGGGGCCAGCCTGGTGGTATAGTTGTTGAGTTCGCATGCTCTGCTTTGGTGACCCAGGGTTCACAGGTTTGGATCCTGGGCACAGACCTACATATCACTCATTAAGCCATGCTGTGGCAGTGTCCCACATACAAAATAGAGGAAGATTGGCACAGATGTTAGCCCAGGGACAATCTTCCTCAGGCAAAAAGAGGAAGATTGGCAACAGATGTTAGCTCACAGTCACTCTTTCTCACACACACACAAAAATATATTATAGTTAATATTATCAGCTGATACTGTGTATCACATGAAATGACTATCATCACCAAGAACAGCAGTACTTTGGTTATATGTTAAATGAAAAATAGCCCCAAAAGTATCAAAGCACAGACTAAATGTGATATTTTATATTGTGCAATCATCAATTGAAAGCCAAATTTACTTATCATCTGTTCTCTGCCAGTCACGGAGTAAATGCTTAGGATTCGAAGATACCCGTATTTCCTAGGGGCTCTGTCTATAGCAGAAGTCAGGCAAACAAATCAAAATACATTATGAGTACAGTATTATGAGTACATTATGTGATATATTGTTAGTGTTCTTAAAGAGATATTAACAAAGAGATTTGTAAGCCAGAGCATGGATCCTGACCTTACATCTCTCATGGATACATAACTTCCTGACTACATGACTAAACAAAACAAATTGAACCGATATAACATTATTTGGCGGACTTGCTGAAAATTCATTCTTACTTCTCTCATGTAATCTTTTTCTTGCTTTCTTGTACCATCAAGTGACGACCAAAGCCAGTCTGTTTCATAATATTTTATCTAGGATATGTCCTAATGAACCTCTGTTTTGAGCCTAAGACTGTGTTATTCACTGTGAAGAGTATATAAATGTATAGGAAACAGGTTATATTCTCAAATTTGCAGCTGAGGATAAAAGGAAAATATATCTGTCTGGCTGAGGAAAAAAAAACAGAAAAAGAACAAAACTATAGCATCTAAGCTAATGTAAAATTATGCAAAGCATGGGCCGGCCTGGTGGCTTAGCGGTTAAGTGCGTGCGCTCCACTACTGGCGGCCCGGGGTTCGCATCCTGGGCGCGGCGCGCACCTGACGCACCGCTTCTCCAGCCGTGCTGAGGCCACATCCCACATACAGCAACTAGAAGAATGTGCAACTATGACATACAACTGTCTACTGGGGCTTTGGGGAAAAAAAAAAAAAGGAGGAGGATTGGCAATAGATGTTAGCTCAGAGCCAGTCTCCCTCAGTAAAACGAGGTGGATTAGCACGGATGTTAGCTCAGGGCTGATCTTCCTCAAAAAAAAAAAAAAAAAATTATGCAAAGCAAACTGCAATTTGGCCACAACATTATAAAATTTGATTTAATCCTGCCACTGAGCTAAAATTCATGTTTTCATTTCCCTATGGAAATATAGTAATTTTAATTTCTGATGTTCATTTTGAGTACTGAGTGGAAAATACACATATGATGTCAGTCTTCAAAAACAATTTGATTGATGCTTCCAGTTGCTAGGTATTTTATCATATTTAAAGTCTTTTAGAGGTCTTCTTTCACTGTTTAAGACCTTTCAAAAATCATTTAAAGGTTTACTAACTAATATTCTTTTATGCTGGCCTCTATAGCATCTGTAAGCTTTGATACAAATCCCTTAATATTTTGAGATGCTATTGCCTGACTTAACAAAAAAATCAACTTCGAGTGTTTATCACTGATGTATTACATTTTTTAAAAATTAATTTGTATCATGATTTTTTCTTATTGAGATTCAAATACTTGGGTAAATAGATAAATATGTTCTGCATTTTCCATTCTTCTTTTCAGTCTTCTCTTAACTCTTTTGGAGACAAATATAATATACATTGAAACACCCTTTATTCCCTAATACAAGGATAGATAGCCAACAGCTAATCTACAATATACTAGTAAACGGTTTTTGGCAGGGTAGTTGATTTATCTAACCCTCAGTTTCTTCATCCATAAAACAGTAAGAATAATGGGTATTTTATGAAAGTTACTGTATTACATGAGGAATACATGCACAGTGCTTTGCACATTATCTGGAAAATAGTAATAACCACCCAGTAAATGTCAGCTTTTTAATTTAGTATTATTATGATGATGATTATTTTTAGTTGATTTCTCTATTATGAGTACTTTATTGGTAGTTTAGAGTAAAACATGTCATGCCATGCTCAAATACCTAGGGTCTAAAATAAAGCAGAAAGAAGAAATGATTTATAAAGTACTGTAATGAAGAAGTAGTATGAACATGGAATTACACATCACATTGCCTTTGTTTCTGTTGGATAAGTAGCAATCATGTGCCCTCTGCTAGGGTAGAATTACTGCCAACTAAATTATAGTTGGCAGAGAGCTGCAGCTGCATTCATCCACATCAGAGGGAAGATGCCAAGTGTCAATGGAAGAAGTAGACCTACAGTTACTAACAATCCCAAGACTTTTCTTTATACTTTCCTTTAAATTCCATTCCTGCCTTTCACTTTTAACTTGGCAGTGTTCTTTACTTGATATCTACATATGTATAGTATATGTATGTGACAAATTTCTTTATTTGATATCAATCTTCCAAAGTAAAGTTTTCCTACTTTAGAAATGGTACCACTGTGAGGAGAAAAAGTATTTTAACTATTATTGAAACAGAGTAGTAGTTGGTTAAAACAGCAGCCTCCCCTAAATAATTTTAACTCTTGCGTCACTGCCACAAGTATTTGTTTTATGAATCTACTTTAAGGGAGATGTCAACAGGAATAGAAAAATACGCGTTGCATTATGTTATACAAAATGTTCATTTATCTTGAAGAGTCTTTAATTGTAGGAAAATTTTTTTTCTTAAATGTGTTGTCCCCTAAGGGCATCTACCATAATCCCTGGCACATAAAGTGGACTCAGTAAAAACGCGTTAATTAAGTGACTTCACTGATTTGTAAATAGACAATTTCTTCCATTTGCCTTTGGAATTTATCCCAAATAAATATTTCATATTTTATAGATCTTAGACTCATCAATATAAGAAAAAGATGTGCTCCTTAATAAAAGTAATACAGCATATCTAAATTAGTACTGAAGATTAGATGAGCATATGGCTCAAACTCTGTGCCTCTTTTTCTTCATCTCTCTTTTGGGGTTTCTTGACTTTATTATCATTATCATCACCAATCTGACCTCAAAGGTATTGCTGCTCCCACTTTTCTACTCTGAACTTTGAGTGAAAAAATAAATGCCTTTTTATCTCATTTAGCACAATTGAGACTGGTTGTGAATTTTTTTTAAATTCAGTAGAATACCAAGGAATAACCAAAGAAAAATAAATCCAAAACATGTTAGTAATGGACACAGTTATGCTTACAGACTGTGGAATTTGTTTAAAATTTAAAATTATTTTTTATCTTCTGTTTGCAATAGCATTCCATGTTCTAGTACATTCCTTTCACGAGTAAGGGAATTTTAACACCCTATTCCTAAAGCATGCATCTAGAAACTACTTCTTTTTATGACACACCCATCTGATTGTCTCCTGCAATGACATTTTGCTTCAGATATTTCCACGTGCCCTTTTTGTAAGAGAATGGTTATACCTTTAGATAACAATCATATATTCACACAGTAAGTATATAATTTATAAGTATATATATGCACAAACACACAAGTACAGTAATAGAGGGATCATTTCTTTCCAGTAACCTGATAATATACCATTTTTAAATGAATAATCACCCCTTGGTGATATACTTCCCCTCCTTGCTGCAATAATCTTCCAGTTCCCTGACATTCATTCCTTGAAGATTTTAACACCTATCTCTCTCTCGCTCCATTATTAATCCTGCCATTGTTCTTTGCTAAATCTATGACCCCTCCACTTTGTATACACCCTTCCTTGGTCATCAGCCTCCGCAGTCACATTCTAGATCATTGTTTTCAAAATGCATGTTGTGACCTTTGGTGAGTCACAAAATCAACTGAGCATATCATAATCAACATTTTAAAAAATTGAATGTAATAGAATAGAAAATATCTAAGATTTTCTAATATACTAAGGGTTAATATTGCTTTGTGAAATTCTTTTATTTATATACATGGATGTATGTTTATGTTTATGTTGTGTGTATTAATGTAAAATATTGAGTGTTCCAAAGTCTAAATACAGTTTCATACTAAAACTTTTGGGACATTCTATATTTTTTATTTTGGATCACAATAAAAAAATTTTTGAAAACTACTATTAAATAAGATGTCTTTAAACAGAAACACACATAAAACAAGGTTATGTTTTGATCAGTTGACAAAAATGTGACCAGAGGCTCACAGGAACCTAACCCTGCATCTCCCTTAGGAGAAGTGATTCAGTATTCTCTAATTCAGTGTTCCTGGAGACTTTATAAAATATAACTACTGTGAATAATGAGAATCTTTACAGTGTTATAAAAATTAAACAAATTTTTAAAAACCATTAAGTAAAAATCAAAAGAGAAATTAAACAGATGAACCTAACTTGTGTCCATTTGGTGGCATAACTACACACAGAGAAATATTCCGTATGACTTTAAACACAACTATTTGACTGTTTATTTCTTAAAGACAAAGAGAAGGCAAAAATAGCTTAAACTGCTTTTTGTAATTATATCTTTAGGGGTACTATTTGTACTCTTACTCTAGTAGGACTATTGTGTTTGTGTACACACACACATGCATGCATGCACACAAACATATGCTGTGAGAGATATCAAGTAATTATATTAATGTCATTAAAAATTGAGTTTTTAGAGTGATTAAAAGGATATAAAGTAGAAAATAACATTAAGTAGCAACTCTAGTCTTGACTTTGAAATGGAAATATCAGTAGGACTTCGTTATATTTTTATTTTTAAAAAAATTACATATTTTTTTGGCTCTGTCCACTGAAAGGCTTAGAAATGATGAAAAATCCACTGCCAATAACATTGCCAGATTCTAGATTGTGCTTTTCAACTATTATTTACAATTAAAGGGAATTAGAAATCTGTGGAAAAATGTCTAATTCCAAATCTGCGGTAGGAAGCATGCCTGATAAGCTTGGATTTATTTTGTCATGCCAGAAAAATTAGAAGCAATCCAAGTTTTGTGTGAAAATGACTCAAAAGCCAAACTGAAGAAACTCTCACTGGTTTAAGACAGGAGGGTTTGAGCATCAAATGTGTTTATATCCATAACTTCATAATGATTCAAACGAACAAATAAGCAAACGTAAACCTCATTGGTCACTTAGTAACCAATAAAAGGAAAGATTTAAAGATTTAAACATTTATCTGTACCTCTGTGCAACCAAAAGTTGCTAGGGGAAGGATCTTATTACAGAAGTATTCTAGCCAAAAATGAAGAAGAAATTTGAGTTTTCAGATTAATGGATCTGGCAGGTATAATTAATGACTAATAATATTACAAAAAGAGAGAACAAGACATTGGTTATTCCCTGATGGCGATAAATTACACCATCTGTGAAATAGCCTAGCCAAAAAAAGCAAAAACTCAGTCTGTATCTATCAATCTACAGGTATGTAGAAAATGATCTGCAACCAGAAAAAGAAAAGAGAAAGAAAGATTTAGAGAGAGAGAGAGAAAGAAAAATTATAAGCTTAGATCAAAAGAGACTTAGGCATATCAATAAATCGCAATGTATATCTTTTATTAGATCTTTATTCAAATAAACATACTGTAAAAACAAATTATAAGTTACTTAGACAAATAAAAACACTAACTAGATTTTGATGATTTTATTGTTAATTTAGTGGTATTAAGTTAATTTAGTGGTATCGTTAACTGTATGGTAATATAGTTAAAAATTTTAAGGAGTCCTTATATTTTAGAAATATATATATATATATTATATTTTGGTGAGGAAGATTGGCCGTGAGCTAACATCTGTGCCAATCTTCTTTTATTTTGTATGTGGCTCACCACCGCAGAATGGCTTGATGAGTGGTATAGGTCTGCCCCTGGGGATCCGAACCCGTGAACCCAGGCTACCAAAGCGGGGCACACAGAACTTAATGGCTACACCACCAGGCCAGCACCTATATTGAATATTTGCAAATAGATAATGAGGTATCTGGAGTTTGCATCAAAGTAATCCACAGAGAGTGTGTATCTAACAAACATGGCTGTGTGTTCAAGTTGTGGAGCGTGCATGATGAGTAAATTAGATTCATTGTAGTGTTTTTCAACATTTACGTATATTTAAAAATTCAAAAAGTAAACACAAAATTTCAGTTTCATTTTTATATATCTTGTCTCTCAAAATATGCACATATTGTATCAGATAATTCTTGTCCACTTTACTTTCAAAATTATCCAGAATCTCTCCATTTCTACAAACCTTTATCAGGGCTACCAGACCAAACTTCCATCATCTCTTGCCGGGGCTACTCCCATGGCCTTCACCTCGCCTCCTTGCTTTCACTCTTGCCCCTAGATAGTCTGTTCTCAAACGAGGAATTTAAAAATGTAAAGCAGGTTGGGCAGCCTTCTGCTCAAAACTCCCTAAGGGAATTTTATCACATTTGGAATAAATTCTCTAACATAGCCTTCAATGATCCCGCCCTAGACTATCTCTCCCACCTCCTTTCTTATCACTCTTTTCACTCTCTTCACTTCAACCACATTCTGATTCTCAAACATCTGCAGTGCATTACAATCTCTAGGGTTTGCACTTGCTCTTTCTCTATTCTGGAACACTCTTCATCTCACTATTTGCATAATTTGCCTCCTTGTGTCATTCAATTCTCAGTTCAAATGTCACATCCTCAAAGATGACTGCCTGACTACCTGATCTAAAATAATACTACCTTGCAATCTGTAACCACTTAATATGCTTAATTCTTTATGTCATATATTGTGATATATATTTATTTGTGAGCAAGCTCTTTGTTTTGTTTACCACAGGACTTCAGCATCTAAATTGTCATCTGACACATAGGGAATGCTCAAGAAATATTTGTTGCATAAGTGAATGGATGTTTTTCAACTGATTAATAGCCCATTGATAAGAACTTGCTTAAGTCCCTATTATATATCTGGCAGACTATTTGGTATTTTACATATATCATCTCATTTATTCTACATATAAACTCTATGAAGTAGGCACTGCAATCGTCTATTTTTTATAAATAAAAATACTGAGGCTCATGGAGTTTAAAAACACCCACAATCACAGAAAAAAAATAGTGTAGTGCACATTCAAACCGACGTCTGTGTAATTCCAAAGCATTTGCTCTTTCTGCTATGCCATTCTACCACATAAAAATCACATCAGCCAGATGCAGGCTTTCTGAAATAAATGTATCAAGGCTCTGTTATTACAAACACTGACACCAAGCTTTCTGATCAAACGGAATAAGTGGTTCCGGCTTTACCACATTAGGTATTTGTCTGTTTATTCACCACCATTGAAGTATTCTCTTTAAAGCTGGTCTCTTTGGGGACTGTAAATCTCTGTTTGATATGTCCTTTCTGTAAACCCACGAAAGAAACCAGAATTTACCTGATCCAAAATAATGAAAGTGCAGAAAAATCAATAATGGGAAACGAATATCTAATCTTCAGATTATGTTTTCCAGCAACAACAGCAACAAAGAGGAAAAAGACATGGCTCACCAAGATGCCACTAATTTTTACTCACCTGATATTATTAGATTCACTCTTTGTTGACAATTGGCCTGTCTATTCCAGCATTAACTTGCTATAAAGATGAAGCCAAGGTTCACATATGCCTTTCTTGAATCTTGTAAAATCTATGAGAGCAAGACACAGAAATTTGGAGTCCTGGGTTCCAGTCCTAGATAGACCATTTTGCACTTTCAAAGGAATGGTATACAAAGCCTACTTAGCTAAAGAGTATAATAAGAATACAATTAAATAAAAGGCCAAAGTAAAGTCCAATGAAATAAAGGCCTGAGAGTGAGGCAGAGTACAGAGTTGGAGAAGGGGAGGAAAGCCTAATATTTAATTAGTAATTAAATTAGTGTTTCATATCACTTAATCTTCACAATAACCCTTCCAAATAGTCATTCTTATAGTCAAATAGTCATTCTTATCCCCACTCTATATGCAAGAAACTATGAAAAGTGGATAATTTCATCACACAACTAGGATTTTCATTCCGTCTCCAAAATCTCTACTGTCTTTTGCTCGTTACAAATAATCTGTCTATGATTGTGGATGAAGCTTTATGTCACACAATTGTAAGGACTGAAAAAAAACAGTATTGTTTTTGTTTTCATTCTAAAGATGATGTTTTGGTGCAGCTTGAGTCCTCCTAGAAGCAGATGCTAAGACAAAATTAGTTGAGCTGTAAGTGATTGATGGGAGGAAAGCCTCATGAATGATAAACAGGAGATGGAGCAGGATTAGGTGTGATAAGTGTACATAAAGCAATCCAGGCCTGACACTTGTGAAAGGAGAGAGAAAAGGAAGGAGGATTGATTGGGTAAGAAGAGCCTTCAACTGCAGTGTCGCCCTGGGAAAGTCTCAGCCGGCCCATGGGAAGTCCCTGAGCAAAGAATGCATGTCAGAGGAGTCCTGCTTTGGGCAGGAATGGGCTTACACTAGTACCCTCACAAGGTTCAGTTTTTTAGGAGCATGAGGGGTGGGGATGGAGCATTCACACTGGAGTGCTCAGTGTGACACTTTGGCAGGTCCAAAGACGCAGTACTTGGAGATTGTCAGGCACTATGCTCCTTGGAGCAAGTTCTCTTTAAGGGAATCTGAGTGGCATACCTCCAGAGCCACCATAGGTCTCAATAAACATGTTAATATCCAAGTTCTAAAAATAATAATGGCACCTACTATAGAGTTTTGTCTTCGGTTTGTTGTTCTCTACATTCTACACGATTTCATTCATAGTCATGATTTCAAATATGATGAAGAGCTAGGCCAGACAAAAGAGGCAGCTCTGGGTTCAAGTTCGACAAGAATGACCAATCAGAGTAGGTTTAAACTTGCTTTCATTTCTGTTTTACTATTTGATCAGCATACAAAGAGAACAAATAAAGTACACAAGACCAAGGAATCGAGAAAGTGGACTAGATTCCTCATTTTCACCATTGCCTGGATCTAAACAGAGTGTTGATGAAGTTCAAAGGTTTTAGCCTCTTACTTTGTCAGAGGAGACCAGACCTGTGAGCTTTCTGTCCATGGGTCATTAGGCTAAGGGCAGGGTCATGTTAACACACATGTAAGGACAGTCTTACTCTTCTACACTCACGTGCCCCTGCCCTCTCTTACTCACTGCTATATTAGCCTTACAGAACGCCTGGTCATGGCCTATCAAAGATTGTGATACCCACATTTGTTTTCCTAGACCTCTTTTATAAGTGCAGACTTCTAAACTATCTATCTGCAGGATATACATCCATATCCAGGCTTTTCACATAAAACTGAACTCATCATCTTCTCCAACAGTTTTTTTTTGTCCTGTTTTATCAGTCTCAGTGGCATCATTATGCATGTAGTTAGGTAAGACGTGTACAGTAATTTTAGGATTTTCTAAAATGGGATAACTTTACTAGTATATCAGAAGAATGCTGAGAGTATAATGCCTCAAGAAGGCATTTGATTCTTTTTTTCTTTATATTCTTGTGGTCTGCATGGAGGACTGCATGTTGTATGATAATAGCGATATGGGTGAATATTCAGTTTGAAAAAATATCCACTAATACTGTACCTCAAATTAACCAACACTGTCTTAGAGACTAAATTTTACCATTTTGTCAATGGAGTTTGGAGTTCAGGCATGCCTAGTTTCTTGCTATTACTTTTAAGGGAGGCACTACTTAACACATATATAGGTGATATGACAGAATCAAGGCACAGAATAAAGACCCATAAATATTCCAATAAAGTTGAATAATAGACTAAGATAAGATGGTATTTACGGGATAAATATAACATTGTTCACTTAGGTACAAAAGCAATATCTTACATGGGGAGATAGCATGGCATTCATGTAACATGGCATCAATGTTATCGCTGTCACCTTCTCTAGCGTCATATCTCTTGAATAACTTCTCTGTGCCCAGCACTATGTTAAGTAACTTACATCAGCTATCTCATGTACCCTCCCACAACCCTATGTGGTAGGTCTATCATTTTGTCTATTTTACAGATTAGGAAACGAAGGCAAAGAGATGGAAAGTAACTTGCCAAAGTTCACATTACTAATAAGAGTTGGAGCTAGGATTTAAACACACATCGTTTTGCTCAGGGCCTGCAGTCTTGTGGGCTATGACAGATGACTGAGTTTTAGCTGTGTTACAGCTGTCCCCAAAACAAATGACACCATAGGCTACATTAATAGAAGTAGATGAATTGATGAGGACACTTAGGTTTAGAGAGCTGAGATGAATTGTCCATAAGGTGACCCAGGTGATCAGTTGGAGAGCCAGGATTGACACTAGGATCTACCCCAGTCCTCAGACCATGCTCATAATCATTCTAATATGCTGTCTCAAATATGATAGCACCTCCAGCACCACGAGTATCTATTTAGTGCTTTTCCATGTTATAGGATTCTCAAATTAATCAGAGACCCTAGAGGAATAGCTTACAGAATTCACGTAGAACTAATATTTTGATCTAAGCAAACTTAATCTACCCTAAAGTATGTACTTTCTAAAGTGTGCTTCAGACTTACTGAAGATCTTTCTTCTACAGCACTGCACAGAAGTTTGAATAGTATCCCTTCGGAGTCCCTTCCCTATGAAAAAAAAAGAACTATAGGGAACAGTCCACTATCAGAGGATTTGTTCTTATGAGCACGATTTAATACTGTTATATCAAAAATGCAAAATTCAGAGCATCTAAACAAATTTTACTTTTATATTTTGGTGGGAAAGAATAAGAAATAATGATATTAACAATATCCAAGAGCTCTTGACAGCTCTATTTGAAAAAAATAATATCTTCAATTAAACAATACATGTACACATTATATAATGTGTTTGTTACTATTTTTAACAATAATAGGACTTCGTTTTAAAATGCAAAATTTTTTCCTTCTGAAGTATTCTTTTATTCTGCCTAGTAAGATAGTGCATATTTAATATATATGGTATCAAATGGAATTATATTATTAAAAGCTTCGGTGAAATCACTCAGAAGAGGGGTGTTCATAGGAAGCCAAGGTAGCAGCATCTTGCATATCAGCACCAAGACCTAGATTTAGCATGTTACTTGCTAAGAATATCTGCACAGTCACAGGCAGGAAGCTTAGAACATCACAGGAAGGAATACTTGCTCTTTCCAAATCTGTGTGTCATTATCAAGAAATAAAAAGATGCTATTTATAAATACAAATGATAAATGAGAGACATAAATGGAATTTTCCATATGAGAGTAATAAAGATAAATGAGAAAACATTTGCCTGATAAGAGATTGCTCAAGGCCAGGAGACCTTGGGGGAAAACTTATGACAGACACAAAAAAACCTTTCAGACCTTAAGTAAAGAAAGGAAATATTTCATTATAATAAAAGAAACAAAATTGTGTGTTAACAATGACTTGATAATCAATTAAGTCTCTGCCAAAGAGTCATAATAATATCAGTTTTAAAAACAAGGTGCACATTGATTAAAAAGTTTCCAAATGATCAGAGGAATCAAAAGTCAGAGGAAAGAGCAAAGAAAACTCAAATGCTTATGCTCATCATTATTCCCTTTCTTTGTGCTTTTATTTTGTGTGAGGAAGGTTAGCCCTGGGCTAACCTCTGTTGCCAATCTTCCTCTTTTTTTGCTGAGGAAGATTGGCCCTGAGCTAACATCTGTGCCCATCTTTCTCTATTTTATGTGGGACGCCTGCCACAGTATGGTTTGATAAGAGGTGTGTATGTCCACGCTTGGGATCCAAACCTGCGAACCCCGGGCTGCCAAAGTGGAGCAGGTGAACTTAACCACTACACCACCGGGCTGGCCCCTCTTCGTGCTTTTTGAATTTGAGGTTAAGAGAAAAAAAGGTAGATGACTTTGAGTGTAAAGATTGTTGATACACCACGTCAGAAAAATAAGTGGAAATAACAGAGGAATTGTAATTCAGGGGCTTGGTTTTCAATTCTTACACCCCCAGTTAGTAGTTTAAAAATGAGTATTTGTTCATTTGTAAAATGAATAATATATTCCTATAGAGTTGAATTAGGTAATGTATATATCTGGTGCATAATAATCATATTAAAAATATTATTGGGGGGGCCAGTAAGTAAGTACTTACTCAAACCTATATGGTATAACCTACTACACATCTAGGCTATATGGTACTAATCTTATGGGACCACTGTAGTATATGAGGTCTGTCATTGACCTAAATGTTCTTATGTGGCACGTGATTGTATGTGGTTAAAAGTTTTCACGTTGATGTTCATGAGAGATAGTAATCTGTAGTTTTCTTTCTTGCATTGCCTTTGTCTGGTCTTGGTGTAAGAGTAATACTGGTCTCATAAAATGAATAGGGAAGTATTTCCTCTTCCTGTTATCTGCAAGAGTTGATGTAGAACTCATACTAATTGCTCCTTAAATGTTTGATAAAATTCTCCAGTGAAACATTTGGTCCTGGAATTTTATTTTTTTAGAAAACTTTCAACTATAAACTTTATTTCTTTAAAAGATATACCGTTATTCAGGTTATTTATTTCTTTTTGATTGAGTTTTGATAGTTTGTACCTTGCAAGGAATGGGTCCATTTCATCTAGGTTGTCAAATTAATGAACATAGAGTTGTTCAAGCTATTTCCTCATTATTCCTTTAACATCTATAGCATCAATATTGATGTTATTCTTCATGTTAGTAATGTACATCTTTCTTTTTTATTGGCAGATCTATCAAGAGTTATGTTAGTTTTATTGACCTTTTAGAAAACCAGCATTTAGCTTAATAAATTTTTCCATTGTTTTTCTGTTCTTAATGTCATTGATTTCTGCCATTATCTTTGTTATTTCCTTCTTTCTGCTTGCTTTATTAGCTTTGTCTTCTTCTAGTATTTTATATGGTATCTTAAAGTATTGATTTGAGATCTTTTTAAATTTCTAATACAAGCATTTAATGTTATAAATTTTCATCTAGGTAATCTTGTAGCTGCATCTCATAAATTTTTATAAGTTCTATTTCTATTTTTGAAATATTTTCAAATTTCCATTGAGATATCCTCTTTAAGGCATGGCCCATGGATTATTTAGTTTTGTGTTGTTTAATTTCCAAATAGATGGGTATTTTCCAGATATCTTGTTATTGATTTCTTGTTTAATTTCCTTATGTTCAAAAAGTACGCTGAATAATTCTAATTCTTTTATATTTATTAATGTGTGTTTTATGACCCAGAATATGGTCTAACTTGGTGAATGTTTCATGTGTGCTGGAAAATAACATGCATCTGTTTTTGGGGGTGGAACATTCTGTAAATTTCAATTAGGCTATCCTTGCTAATTTTCCTTCTGCTCATTTTATGGATTACTGACAAAGGAGTATTGAATTTTCCAAGTATAATTATAGATTTATCTATTAATTTTCTCAGTCTATTAGCTTTTGCTTCATGTATTTTAGTACTCTATATTTAGGTACACCCACATTTAGATTTATTATATATACTTGAAGAATTAACCTTTTATCATTTTCTAATGTTCTTTTTTGTCCTTGATAACTTTCTTCATTCTGAAGTTTGCTTTGTTTGATATTAATAAAGACATTTGAGCTTTTTAAAAAATTGCTGTTGGCTTGGTACTTTCTATACCACCCTTTTATTTATATCATTGTGCTTTAAGTGTATTTCTTGTAGACAGCAGATAGAATATTTTCAAAAACTGTATATAGATAGACATCTTTGTTTTTTATTTGTTGTTACTTACCTTTAATATTATTATCAATAGGTTGGATTTAGGTCTGTAATTTTATTAGTTTTCTTTTTGTCGTTTCTGGTTTTTTTTGTTGTTGTTCCTCTGTCTTCCCTGATTTTTTTTATGTTATTTGAATTTTTTTTAGAATTCCATTTTAATCTATTGTCTTTAAAAAAAAGTTACTACTCTAGGGATTACAATATACATACAAAACTTTACCCAATGTACTTAGAATAACTGTTTGCCGCTTCAAGTAAAATAAAGAAAGCTTATGACTAAATGCAGGCCTTTACCCTCATGCCTTCTTGATGTGGTTATCAAATATATCTTCTTGCATTGAAACTTACATCAGAAAGTGTTATAATTTTAGCTTTCAATAGCCATATATAATTTAATAAACTTAACAGGCAAAAAATAGTCTATTTTAGGGGCTGGCCCAGTGGCGCAAGTGGTTTAGTGCCCGCGCTCCGCTGCGGCGGCCCAGGGTCTGCCAGTTCGGATCCCAGGCGTGCACAGACACACTGCTTGGCAAGCCATGCCGTGGCAGCGTCACATATAAAGTGGAGGAATATGGGCACGGATGTTAGCCCGGGGTCAGTCTTCCTCAGTAAAAAAAGGGGAGGATTGGCAGATGTTAGCACAGGGCTGATCTCCTCACAAAATAAAAGAAAAATAGTCTATTTTATTTAAGCAGATATTTAGATTATCTTTTGCTCTTCCTTCGTCTATGAGTGTTCGTGTTTCCCTTTCTCATTTCATCTGACAATAAACTTATTTTTGGCTTCATCACTGAAAGATAATTTTGCTAGATGTTGAATTGAGATAACACTTTTCTATCAGTTTTATCAGTGTTTTAAATACGTTATTCAACTGTCTTCTGGCCTCCATGTTTTCTAGTGGAAAATCTGAAGTAATTTGAATATTTGTTTCCTTATATGATATGTGCTGCTTTTTTCCTGGATGCTTCCTATATATATAGAAATAAATATATATACATATTACTTTTTATTTGAGCTTCGATCTCCAGCAGTCTGATTTTGATGTATCTGAGTGTGAATTTCTTTGAATTCATCCTGTTGAGTTCATTGAGCTTGTTGGATTCTTAAATTTATGTTAACCAAATTCGGTAGTTTGTGACATTACTTCCTCAGACATTTTTTGTGCACTAGTTTCTTTTTCTCTCTTTCTGGGACTCCAATGGGGCTAAGGTTAGACCTTTTGATATTGCCTGAGGGTATATTCATTTCTTTCAGTTTTTTATTCTCTCTGTTATTCAGGTTGATAGTTTGTGTTGATCTACCTTCGAGTTTACTGACTCTTTCCTCTGTCATCTCCATTCTACTATTGAATCTTTTCAGTAAATGTCTTTATTATTATTATTATTATTGTATTTTCAGTTATAGATTTTGCACTTGGTTCTTTTTGTAGCTTCTATTACTTTTCAGAGAAATTCTCTCTTTTCATTCATTTCAAGAATGCTTTCTCTCACTTCTCAAAATATTGTTATAATAACTGTTCTAAAATCTTTGTCCGAAAACTCTTAACATTTCAATCATGTCATTATTGGCATACGTACATTTTTCCCCCCTTGAAAGTTGCTTTGTTTTTCCTGCCTCTTTATATGTTTAGCAATTTTGTATTCCATCCTGTTCATTTTAAATACTATGTTTTGAGATGTTTTCCATGAAAAAAATGTTAAGATTTGATAGACTATATTAATTGTTTTGTTTCAGCAAGTAGTCAACCCCGTTGGATTCAAATCAGAATCTAATCTGGATTCTGTGGGCAATTAATCTAATATCGTTATTGCTTGTAAATCCTTTGCAGTGTTATTCTGATTTTCAGTTTTTGTACCTCTGAAGTGTCATTCTGGGATCCGGGCAATGCTCTTCACTGTAGCTCAAATTGCAAAGCCTTTGCTGGCTTTTTTCTGATTTATATCAAGCATGTGCAGCTTTGTGGTTATCCAGGGACTTCATACAGTGATTTAAAGGATCCTTTTCTTAAGATGCCTTTTATCCATGGCCCTCTCTCCACTCTAGTTTCCAGGGTTCCTCTTTCTTGGTGTTGTCTCTAGAAAGCCAGCGATTTATCCTCCCCGTATTGTGTCATACCATCCATGACTGTTTCCATCTTGTAGCAAAGCACCAAGAGGAAAGAGACTGGAGGACCATTTCCGATGCCCCATTACTGCCACAATCTGCCTAGAGTAGGAGAGTAAGGAGTGGCAAAAAGACTTTGACTTTGCCCTTCTGGGGCAGCTTCCACTGTGCCAGTGAGGAAGGGATGTTGCCTCATTTGTTTAGATTAAATATGCCATTTTCACAAGGTAGGTGGAAAGGAGGGACATGGAATTTTTATGTACATAATAATAGTGCAGTTGGGACATAAGCTAGAGATTTGTGGTAAAGTCCTAAAGGAAACTTCTGGATTAGAGGCACTGAAGGCTTCTTATTGGGGAAAAGAATTTCCTTGCCTAAAATACAAGAATGGGAGCCCTGGGCCAGGAAGAAGAAGATCAGGGGAACAATAAATTTTCAAGGAATGTTTAGAGTAGAATTTGTCAACATAAAAAGGAGAATATTGGGTGGAATGGAAGCTATTTTCAATATGTGAAAGTGATAAATACATTATTTGTAGATTCAGTGAACTATTTCAAAGCCTTAGTTTCCTAGTAAAATGAGTCTAACACTTGTGTGACATAGAAAAACAGATTTCCATTGTCTTTTAAGAAAGAGTTTTATAAACATTTGAAATTTTGTAGGAAATCAGGCTGCATTGTGAGATAATAATTTCCCCATCTTGGATGTTTCAAGAAGATAGTGCAGCAGAGACTGGACAATTACCTGATAGGAATTACATGATGGGAACTCCGACTCTGAATAGAAGACATCAGCAGATAGTTAAATATCCCTTTCAACTCTAAGACTCTAGAGTGAACTAAACTATCTGAACAAAATCCTTTACAAAAAGATAAAATTCAGAACAAAAGTAATAACTCAGAAAAGTGTAAAATGTTGGTTAAGGAAATCTTTAAAAAACACAATTTTTCCTGATTTTCAAATTTCAGATCTATAGTATTAACTGAAAATGTTCCCCACCTGATCCTTTTCATAAAACAGAGATAATATTATCTCTTACAAGTCAAACAAGTTCCATTTGGTTTATGAATAGTAAATAATGGGGCACCTAGCAGGCTAAGTTTATTTTATGTAAATAGACTTTATAATATGCAGAAAAATGTATTGATAATTAATTAGCTTAAAGCCTTCTTTAACATTGCTAATTAAGTAACATATGAGTTAACAGAAGAGTTTGTTACAATTTTTAATATATAACTAATATTTTAAAAAGCATACTCATTAACCACTTCATTTTTTACTTGACTTGCAAATAAACAATAATGAGTAATTTGATTTCATTATCTATGCAAACTGTCATAATTTCTTAAAATTCAAGACTCTTTAATAAATGCTAATGCATATACTTAGTATTCCCATGGCATTAATCTCTGAGATATCTAAACAGAATCACTTATTTGCACCCTTGCGATCTTCCTTCTGCTAAGATTTACTGGCCACCTAATACGTGCCAGATACTCTGATAGACACTGGGATATAAAATTAAAGATATAGTCACTATCCTCAAGGAATTTACAGTCTAGAACAGGTAGACATACCAGTAAGCATCTAGTAGTCATAATGATAGTTATTTTGGCATCCCTAATGTGTGGATTACACTATGCTGAAGTATTTTCATGTACTTATTTTATTTGAGATCATAACAATGCTATGAGGTAGGTCCTGCTTACCTAAACTGATTAAAAATTACAGACATACATACTGTATGTCTGTACCGTATTACATACTATAATACTGTAGTATTACAATCTTTATCATCTGTAGTGAGTGCTACATAAAAATTGCTGGTAAGCACAATGAAGGGGCATGTGGTGGATTCTGTATTCACCACTTTTGGGACACATCATTACTTTATGGAAAAGAGAGAGAGGTCGGGATGCTTAAAAACCTGAGTTTTCCACCCTACAATGCAACTGGGATTCTGTACATGATTTAGGTTCCAACAATAATATGCACTTACACAAGCCTGAGAAAGAACTAAATTATTTGAGATAGATGCAAGGGGCAGAAAATTTCTGTTTTGATGATGTACATCAGCAGAAGCTGTATAGTTCTAGTGCTGACAGCTTCTCAATAAAGCACTTGGTTTTCTAATTCGGCAGCCAGTCAGTGACGGCAAAGGTGGCTTGCACTGGAGGCAGTGACCACAGAGACAGTTTCTTGGATCTGGAAATCATGGTAGAGACAGCAGCTTCCTTGACATTGTTCTGTGCCATAGTTTTGGAAGTTTTCCTGAAACCTTAGCTGAGAGTCCTTTTCTTTAACCTTCCTGAAAATATTGTGAGCTCTCTCTAACAATACTATGAGCTGTTGATAACACTTAATAAATTCTTTTCTGCTTAAACTATCTAGAATGTTTCTAGTGTCTGTATCTAAAGATTCTGACTAATATTGAACACTGAATCCAGCCTGATGACAAGAGAACTGGCAGAAGGGGCCCCGGAAAAGATGACTTCTGTGGTGATTCTTGAAGAGTGAATCCAAGAAAAGATGTCATCTGTGTAGTACCAATGTATAAGAAGTCCACATGTATTAAAATATGTCACATCCAGGGGATCACAAGTAATGGAATATTCACTATTCACACAGAATTACCTTGAAATTGTATTTTTGTCACAGAATTCCTCCTGAAATGATATGCAAAATATCTACACCATTTAATTAAAGCTTTCTCAGTTGTTCTGGCATCAAAAGACTCAACAATAGATTCTGATCAATGTAATTATAGCTTGTTACCTGTCTGATTAAGGACATGTCTATTTGACAAAAGCATCTCTAAAAGGAATGCAATTTCAGGTCAAAATCTTTGTTTTTTTAATTTTTCTGCCCTGAATTCCTATTATACACTAGGTGGATTACCAATAAAATCAATAGTTTGCCCAATTTGATGGCCTTTTTCTTCGTCAACACATTTAGATCCGCTTTCAGGTTTATTCAATTTTGTTCTCTCTCTTTGAACCATGATTCACTGCCAAATTTTGTTCTCAGGGTTCAACAGTTTACGTCTTTACCCAATTACTTTCTCTAACCTCTGTGTCTTGTGAAACCAACTAGTAAAATTCCCTAATAGTCCCACTCTTTTCCACATTGTGGAAAATGTAGCCCAAATTGTGAAGTAATTTTCCCAGTTCATAGAGTCAGAACCAGAGGGGTCTGCCGTACTCCAGAGCCCTTACTTTAGCTACTGAGTTACATTGTCAACATTAATACCCAGGAGGGAATCATCTGAAGATAGTTGAAGACTCCTAGAAAGAAGAAGCATTTTGAATGTATGTATTAGAAGCTAATCTGAATCAAACTAGTTCTTCCTCTATGAAAGTATGTTTAGCCAAGGATATGTTATTCCTAAAACAAGATGTGTCTGACTGTTAGACCCAACAATATTAACAAATATAATTACATGAAACTTTGCACTAATTTTCTTATTAAAAATAGTTTTATGATTTAAATGTGAAACAAGATGGGAGGACATGCCAAAGGGAAAAAAAGCAATTGTTAGAGAAAGGAAAGCTATTTAAGAGAAACAGAATTTTACGTCTGATAATAATTCTTAAAGATGTTTGAAAATATGGAATGGTTGCTTTTTTATTCACCATTTTTATTGTTTTTGAAATTTCAAAAGCATTTTTTTTTGGTTTTAAATAAATTTTTGTCATCTGAGATTCAATACTGATTCATTTTATGATAACTTAAAAGTAGAGGTAATAACTCATTTTAGTGCAGCTTCTGGAAAAATTGGTTAATATCTACTTTTTTATTCTCTTTTGCAGTGAATGTAACCAAGGCAAAACTCTTCTATTTTTGGGAGAAAACAATATGTAAATACAGTAAGTCTTTTTTAGGATGTTGTTAAGAAAATTTAAGAAGTGTTTTGGAGGATATTGAGAAAAACAGACTTGTTCTTCCATAAAATGTCTTTGGGAATTGCTATCAAAGTAGAAGTTGTGAACGAGCTAGACCAGTCGTCTGATTCCATACATCATGTTTCATGAACTTATGCTTTTATATTATCATAAGTGCAGGAATTTCTAGCTTCTTCTCACAACCAAAAGATGGAAATACTCTGTCAGATTTCAGATTATTATTGGGTTGGTTTTGCAGGTGGGTGAGTTCTTTGAGGACCTGCATTGATAAGGTCAGTACCTGCTATTTTGGTTTCCTGCCTCTCTGTAGCAAACTCAACTAGGTCTGAAAATTAGGTCTCTCTCTGTCTGGTCAGCTCCTTCATTCCACAGAGCAGGATCAAAATGCTGAAACAGAGTCACTAATTTCTGTCTCCCCCAGACAAGTGCCATAAACACATCATACTAGGTCTTAGCAAAGAAACAAATCTTTTTTTATATATTTTTAATGTACGCCTATAAAACAGAGTTAGATAGAAATATAAATTTGCTTGTTTTTGATCTGTATATTTGTGTAGTTAAAAACAAGATTGGCTTAGAAAATATGTTTTGAAGGTTTGCATCTTAAAATAAGAATTAAAATGCAAAAGTAATTCCACTTGTATCATTCAATTACTCTCAGCAAACAAATTCATGAAAAATAAAATCAATCACGCTCGCAAGTTCACAATTGCTTAATTTAGAGAAAAGGTATAATCCTCCCTACTCATGGGTTGTTTCCTGTGAAGCCGTTCAATCTCTGAAACTCTAGCCACACATCAAATCACATTACGTGAAACTGTCATCTTTAGATTCTTCCCGTACCGAATTACCTCATCCAATTGTGAAAATACGTTTCTGGATTATTTTACATAAATGAAATACTTAATAATGTGTTTTGTGTGTCAGGTCAAAGAAAATCCCGACAGGTTCCACACTATAGACTAAAATAATTGAGAGATCTTGATCTCGGAGAGAAAATTATGAGTTATCCTTCCCATTTTGTTTTAAATTACAATATTTTCTGGAGCTGTTAAGTGCAGTGTTTCCCTTTGTTCCTATCAGGAGCCTTCTATGAATGTCATAATTGTTTTCGTCAAAAACATAACTATTTTGGTTTAATGATGCACTATGTTGTTTATAAGACAGTGCTATGAACTCAAAATGACTCTTCTCATTACTCTTTAAGTAAGCAGTAAGCTGTTTAACAAGACAATGAAATCAAATGATTTTAGGTTAAAGTCATGGGCAGTGTTCAAACATGGGTGACTTCTATTTTGTAGAACCAGTTTCTTCTCCTAAATTTTAGAAACTGTACTTTACTAATGTTTCGGTTTTTACCCCCTAAGGTGCTAATCACATAATGCTCTGTTGAGGAGTGAAATATTACAGGTGGTTTCCAACTGGAGGAAGCTGAAGGAGCCTCTAGTAGCTTATGTCAGAACAATATATTTAATAACCTATGAATAGTATAATGTAGGAGAAAAATATATTTAATTATTTACCCATGAAAGTAAATCAAATACGTAAAAGAAACATAAACATATTGGAGTATTTTTAAAACCAAACAAGTAGGTTTAGAGGTAAAAGATAACATTTGTTCCTAGTATTTTAAGAGATTCTTACCTAGCAGTGAGTCTTGAATTCAGCCAAAACTGTAGATTTCCCACAAGCTACTACCCCCAGTATCTTCTGTCTTGTTGATAATCAACACCATGAAAAGTGTTAAGAAATATCCAGTGAAATTAAATCTCTAATGTGCATTCTGTGTATTAAATTATTTTTTACCTAATAGAGATGGTATTTAAAGTTTTCCTTTAGTGAATCATGTGCTGACCAACAAAGATGACCAACCAATGCCTCCCTTCTCACAGTCCAAGAAAGCAACCCAGAGTTGAACAACATTGAAACAATAGTGGCATCTAGCAGCAAACATAGTCAATATAATACATCTCACATAAGACCCTTCTAAATGCATCAAAATATAATTAATTCAAGACTGCCAGCCTTTATTCAAGGTGACAAGTACAATTACTATTTATCAAATATCCCCTTAAATAAATGTCTTTTATAAAGTAGCCAAAAACAAATCACATTGATTTCTGCCTTCCAAACTACAACTCCTATTAAGCATTCAAATAAGAATGCCCAAATGATGTTGATTTTAAGATGCATTTTTATAACAGCTGCTGTTGTATTATTGACTCTATATGCATTGCAGATTAGCTTTAACATAGTGCATCTTAAAAAATAAAAGCTGCCTCTCTGCTAGCATAGTTAACTAGCTGCTTCTAAAATATAGTTTATTTCACTCCCATGGCTTAGAAACAAACAAGTTTGATATCTACATTAGAGAACTATGATGAAATGGGAAGCACAAACGTAAATTTAAGATAATTTCAAATGGAAAAATCATTTCTTACTTATTAATTGTCAGATATTTAAAGCTAATCTAAGAATTTTATTCCATAGCATAAATGTAGCAAGACTCTTTCATTTTTTTCTTCAAATGAAACTAGAATTTGAGCCATATGAATTGCCTACCGACTGGGCAGTTTACTTAGTTTTGATTTTGCTTAACTACAGATGTTCCTTCTGATTAGTGAAAGAATCTAATTCCAAGGTGCTTTAGTGGAGGAAAAAGAAGTTTGGAGGGGAGCTCTATATCTGCACCACTAGCTTCTGTTATGATCTCAACATTGTAAAGTTGTGTTACGGAAAATCAGACCTTGCTGATACTGGGGTTTATGTATTACATTAAAATGGTTTCTAATTATTCCAATTATTCCCCCATACTGCAAAAAAAAAAAAAAAGAAATCGTTTTTCTGTGTGGCAGCAAACATTAAATTTTCTGTCTCTCAATACCCCCATAGAAATAGTAAAATATATTTTATTCTGCAAAAATGCACCAAAGTATAACAGATGAAACTGCCAATACAAAGGAATGAAAAGGAAGAGATAAGCATGCCAAAAAATGAAAGTAAGTCTTGTATTTAAAAAAAAAAAAAATGCTTTTTGAGAAGTCTTGGGGAAATTAAAAGAAAGTCTCTCTATGTCCTCATTGTTGTTTTAATTGAACAGCAGCAAATCCATATGGAGGTTTACATAGTGGTGTGGTTTTCTTTTTCATGAATTTGTCAAATGTTGAGAATCTATTTTTTTTGGAGAGAAAAAGCCTATTTCAAATCAACTGAGAAGAAAAGTAGGAAATGAGACTGATTCCAGACTCCATAAGCAGCTCTTAAGGATTTATGCTGTCTATAGAGCAAGGCTATCTTTCCAGCAAGGCCAATTCTTTACCTTGCTTGCTCTGTTAGTGCAAATCTTCAAAACCAGTCTGCACAGATGAGAAACATAACAGAATGCCCTAAAAGAAAACATACAACTAGCATTTGAAAGGAAATGGAGGAGGGCAAAGACAAATGAAAGAAAATAAACAGACAAATACATAGTATATAAGCCCTGTTACAAAGAAGAAGAAAGGGGGCGGGGGAAGAGGAGGAGGAAGTAGAAGTGCTTGGCACTGAGAAATGGCAGGATAAAAATATCTAGATTTAATAACAGTGATCATTTATTAATAGCTAATACTTTGTGCCCTTAAAATGGGCTAAGAACTCTTCTACAAACTTTACATTTCCAAACTCATTTTCTCCTCATCACAACCCCACCAAATAGGTGCTGCTATTAAATCTATTTAACAGATAAGAAAGCCAAGATACAGAGAGGTCAAGTAAGTTGCACAAAGATATTCAGCTAACAGGTAGTAGAGGTAGGATTTACATCCAGGCAGTGCTATGCTGTTAACCACTAGACTAGAGCATACATCTCAAATGTATGGGTTACTTTTTTGCGTGCCAGGCCCTGGGCTAAGCAAGTACACATATCTCCCTTACAACAGCCCTGAGAGGAAGGCATTTATCTCTATCTTACAGATGAGAAACTGAGGCTTAGAGAAGAAAGCCCAAAATTCCAGTGGCTTAACACAGTTTCAGTGGCTTATTTTCTTCCTATTGCATTCTTAAAGAGAAAAGAATGCTATTTGTTGCCGCTTTGTTTCTGATACAGAACTATAATTAAAGAACTGGTTGCCACCTGTGTTTCCTGCTGCCACCAAATAACAATTTATTATTAAGGAGAGATCCTGTGACTAATGGAGACAATACAGGTTTATAGCCATATCTCAGCTTTCCCATGACCTGGCTGTGTACTCCTGGGCATGCTAGCTAACCTTGTTGAGAATCAGTTTCTTTAACAAGAAAATTGGAAGGATTGATATCTTTCTCATCTCATTGCAATAAAAATTCAAGATAAATTATAAACTGTGCTTACCCTCTAGGAAGTGCTCAGTAAATGGAAGCTAGTTTGAATTTTTAATCCCTTTATTTAACTGTGCTTTTGTTCCAAGGATGGCTCTAATTTATGAGAGATCCTCAAAGAAATTTTAAAAACTTCCAGGAAGAGTATGAAAGCCTGAGACAGACTGGCTGGCTGGTTTTATAGATAGATATTAGTCCAGTAATAATGGTGCCCATCAATAGCTATTAAACAAGGCAAGGACTATACATAGAAAAAAATTATAGAATATCAATCATAAATAACATTATATAAATAGCAATGTAACTGCACCTACTGTCATAGCTGACGAAAAGGTTTTAAGTATTTCCGTGGTGCATGTTTCTAAACATTGCTCAGTTTATCAGGGCCTCGCTTCCATTGAAGCGTCTGGTGGCTGGAATTGCCTGCTCTAAAAATTTCATGAGAACTACTCTTGAATGCGCTATTTGGCATTTTTTCTTTTTGCCCTCTAACCACAACTAAATTATCTTTTCTGAAAATCACATCTCTAACTATTAGGCATCAGTGAGTAAGACCCAGATTGGGAATATAGTGGGAGCCTACTGGCCAGCAGGAGTTACATTAAAGAAAACATTCTAATGGGAAGAATCTATTTAAGCTGTATCTCCCACGGAAGGGATACAAGGCCCATTGTCTAACAAAATTAAAATAAGATTGAGCAAAGAGCTGCAACTTATTCTTCCGAGTATCATTCTTTAAAAACAATGGCAGCCATAGGCATGAGCTTTTATGGAACAGTCTTGCTTTCCTGGAATTTTATTCTTTTAAATTAAACCACTCTGTTAAATGCATAACTAAAGTGATTTGATTTCTACAAATTTTTAAGACTTTTTACACAAATTAGTTTATACACGGAAAAAAATTATCTGATCACACATCTGATTTTAAGACTATAATATTGTCAACACATATAGAAAACTAGCACCATGATAGGAAATTTCCATGTATAATTATTTGACTTTCATCTTGATAAGAAAACCGAAAGAAAATAATGTTTATAATTAGTCCTTTCAGATAAGTCCAGTGAGAAAAGAGTTCAAAATATTTGCTGCTTATGCTGCTTGGAAACTTATGTGCTCTTGCCTTTATAATTTTATATTTCCGCTTGAGAAAGTTACTTACAATGTCTTTTGTTTAATTGCTATAGACTACTAAACTGACTCAGAGAATTAACTTCATGTCTCAAATGTAGAAACTGAAATTAAACTACTGTACAAAGAGACTTTTCTATTTCTACTTCAGTATGGAAATTTTCTTAAAAGTGTTAAATCACAAACCTTGAATGCTCTGTCCTGCCCAAACCAGCTGGAACCCAGAGCTTTCTTTACAAGTACAGGTTGAGAAAATTTTAACAAGAACTATTCTCCATTCTTTCTCTTTAGTTTCCAAACCCAGTATAACTTGACTTTTTTTTTTACAGTTTTGAATAAAGAACATTCAATAACAAATTGAGCATATAAAATATTTTTTATTGTGGTAATAACACTTATGAGATCTACCCTTATAACATTTTTTTGGGGGGGTGAGGAAGATTGTTGCTGAGCTAACATTTATGCCAATCTTCCTCTATTTTGTATGCGGGAGGACGCTACAGCATGGCTTGATGAGTAGTGTGTAGGTCCGCCCATGGATCTGAACCTTAGAACCCTGGGCCACTGAAGCAGAGTGTGGGAACTTAACCACTCTGCCACTGGGCTGGCTCCCCCTTATAACGAATTTTTAAGTGTACAATGCAGTATTGCTAACTATAGGCGCTATGTTATACAGCAGATCTCTAGAATTTATTCATCTTGCATAACTGAAACTTTATACCATAAAACAACCCCCTATTTCCCTTCCCCCAAGCCCCTGGCAAACACCATTCTACTCTATGAGTTTAATTATTTGAGATATCTCTTGTAAGTGGAGTCAGGCAGTATTTGTTCTTCTGTGACTGGTTTATTTCACTTAGTATAAAGTTCTCAAGGTTCATCCATGTTGTTGCAGATGATGAGATTTCCTTCTTTTTTAAAGCTGATATAAAATCTAAAAAATAAAATATTCCTATATTACCACGCAATTTGGGTAACCTCACATGGAATAAAATTATATTCCATGTTATAATTAATTAGTATTCTTAATTATGTGCTGGTAAACTTGGAGTCTGTGGAATATCCATTGCTTCTAAACCATGCAGTAAAAAGTATAAGATGATGTTTTTGTTACAATTTTTTCCCATGGGAAAGCATAATTATTCAATCAATCTTAGTAGAACTCATTTTGATTGACAACTGTGACAATAAGACTCACTTTAATGGGCAGGTAGCAGTTACATCAGTAACGTTAGTTTTGGTGGAGAAATCTCGTGGAGATAAGAGAGTTTCCTCTCTTTCCTCAACCAAAGAACTCTGGTAAGCTAAAAACACACACAAGCAATTGTATATCACCTTATCTGTGATATTTGTTTGTGTATTTTTTTCTCCTAAAAAAATATTGAAGTGAATATGGGGTGAATTAAAAGATTGAGGTAAATCCTTGACACTTAAGATCATCTAGTATGGAGGAATCCTTCCAGGTTGGAACAAATCCAGTGATCTCAGACAGATAGGACTCTGGGAAAAGTCTTCTGCCTTCACTTACTAAACTGTTTTAATGTTTGTTCTGCCGCTCCATAAACATAGCATTAATAATTGTAAAGCATTTCAGTTAAAATGAATCAGCTAGGAGACTTCTTATGCTCTCCTTTCCTCATTATGCAGGGGATGGTGTGTTGCAAGCAGGAAGGAGAGCGATACTGACTCACCGACCCAGAGAGTCAGGAGTGTTTAATTCATGAGACAAAAAGCTGAAAATAGTTGTACTGAATTAAAGACTGAAGAGGGAAAAAAGAGTGAAACAGCAGGAAGAAAAATAGTGGAGTCAGACAAATCTAGGTGGCCCATACTGCCACCTACTGACTGGGTGATCCTGGAAACAAACTTTTTAAGCTGATTCCTCCTCTGAAAAATATATCTGGTATCAACTTATAAAGCATGTTTCTGAGAACTAAAATTTTAACAACACATCACGTATTACAGATCACAAACTGTACAATGGAAAAAGCTAGTTATCTTTGCCTTATTAAGCCTTTTTTGTTGTAGAGATTACAATAGTTTTAGAAGAAATTACAACTTTTAGAACTATGCCTTTGACTATATTCCTAATTTCCAAACCACCACGTTTGTTTTGGATCATATGTATATCTTCTTGCATCAGGGAACTATTTCTTGTACCTGGATCTAAACCACCACCCTATTTCATTCATCCCCTCTCCTGGCTAATTATTTTTATTTTTGCTTTCTCAATGTAAATGTTACTTAAAGGATCATTTTTCTATTGACTAACCTCACTATCTAGATAAATTTAATTTCTCTGTCACAGGTCTTACAATAACCTGTGTTTTATTTTCTCTATTTATACTTTCTTCATTCATTCATCTGTATGTGCTAAGCATTTATTGCAATTAACATATGCTTGTAATTTCTTGTTTAATGTCACCTCCCAGTCACTGCATACTGCTGGAGAGGCTGTTTAGAATACTCCCCCTTATACCTCCACATCTAGCATGGTGCTTGCTACATAAGAAATTTCAATAAATGTTTCTTGAGTGTTTATGGATGTTGAATGTTTCATACCTATAGAACAGGATTCTAGGATCATCAATGTTATTTTAAATAATTTAACATCAATATTCTATCTAGTATTTGATAATAAAGGATCTATGGAAAATTATCTAGGGCACAAGTAGAACCATAATTTATTTCAAGTCAAGTACTCAAAGATTAAAAATACATTCTCAGGATATGTTTGACCAAGAGAAGTCTCTCTCTCTCTCTCTCTCTCTCTCTCACACACACACACACACACACACACACACACATACACACACATATATTATACACACAGAAAAGTATTGAGAGTATATTCTTGGGAGTAATCATTTCAGCCTTCAATAACATGCAAATGTGCAATTACAGACAGGAAAGCATCACCTAGAAGGTAACTAATAAGGGATCAGCAATATATTGTAATTTCTATGAATTACTAGAGAAACCCATTTAGTGAAGATCTACATTTTGTCCCATTGTAATTTGGCTCATATTTTACATTCATGATTTATACCATATTTTTCTTTTTTTCCCTCCATTCTATTCTTTTCTCTTTTCCTAAAAAAAAAAAAAAAGAAAAAAAAACCACATAGTATTTAATGTAGTGTAAGAAAGAATGAGAGGAACTCCATTTAGCATCTTTAAATTCTGCTTAATCTCTTCCAGCATCCTTCTCACTCCTAATTAGAGAAGATTATAAAACATCTTGGCCTTAGGCAAATAAGGCTAAATCTGATATTGTTAAATGGCTTGTTCTTCTACTGTGAAGATAAGCCCCAAACTCAAAATTGCTAAACCTGATGAGAAAACTGGCAGACAAACTCAATAAGCACTTGCTTTGTAGGCAATCCACAGAATGACTTTTCTCAGTGTTAAATTACCTTTATAAAGAATCTAGACAGTCTAATTCTTAAATTAATAAGATCATTTGATACAAGTGCTATTAGTGTAAAAATCACTATAATAAATTTCTAGACAATTAACCGTCTTGGAATGTAGTTCAGTCCACTCAAAAATTGATTTTCTGCTTTAATTTTGTGAGTTTCTATCTTTTGGATTTGTGTTCAGGCTTCAAATAGTCATCCGTTTCTAATAATTGAGCTTTGCTGCTTCACCTTAATTACCAGCTGGTGTTTTGTCCCTGAAGTCTATCGACAACTCCAAGAAGTTAGAAGGTCATTGCCTGCTTTCAGGATGAGATGGCATAGGAAAAATATTAGAAATTTTAAGAAACGAAATAAACCAAACGTTATTGGTAACTCAAGAAGTGTGAGGGAGCAGGTTTGCTAGTGTGAAGTGTCCTTGAGGTTATTCATTATCAATAACAGCAGCTAATATGCTCTAAAGTTCAGCATTCAGGTTAGTGTTTAAATTATTTAGAAGTAAGAGATGGGAACACATGAACACTGGGCCAGAGGCATGAGTTGCTAAGAGCAATGCTAATTATTAAACACTCTCTAGGGTAGCAATTAATATCAGCAGATCAATTTTACTTTTAAATACAGAAAAACTCTTGGCAAACTACTGTGAGTAAAATCACTATTAAAGTCCTCAGTTTGAATATTATGGATTGGGTCATAGGATACAGTCTAGAGCACATTTTTACAGAATACAAGAATGCTTCTCTTAAACTACAGAGAACAGCTCCTCACCTTGTAAGATCCCACCCTTAGAACGCCAGAGTTTTAAAAGGATCCTTTGAAGCCATGATGGATTTAGGTTAATGAATCATTTAACACCTATGCCAGGCTCAATCACTTGCACACACAATAGGGTTTGTGAAAGAAGCACTCAGCCACCGCACACCGTAATGTGTATTCAACAGAAATCCTACATACAAATTACTAGCTAAAATCAGGATGTACAGTATGGAAGTGGGGGAAAGAATAACTTTGCTCTGCAGAAATCCAACAAACTACCTCAGACAGGTGATGAAAATCAACATTAACAGTGATAACTCTCATTTATAGTGGGTGTCCTTGACATGATGTGATCAAAATGGCCCTTTGCCTCTGTAGTCTTCCTCCCCAAACACATAAGCCCAATATAATCATGCTAAAAACATCAGATAAGTTCCGAGAGAGATTTTTTTAAATACCTGACTAATAATCCTCAAAACTGTCAAGATCATCAAAAACAAGGTAAGTCTAAGAAATCATCACATCCAAGAGTAGATAGCCGAAGGAGACATGATGACTAAATGTAATGTGGGATCCTGGTGGGAATTTGGAACAGAAAAAGGACATTAGGTAAAACCTAAGAAAATTTGAATAATGTATGGAGTTTAGCTAATAGTAATATATAAATATTGGTCATTAATTGTGATAAATGTACCATACTAATATATGATGTTTATAATAGGGGAAACTAGGTTCTGAGTATACGGAAACTCTGTACTATCTTTGAAAATTTTCTGTAAATCTAAAACTCTTATAAACAATAAAGTTAATTTTAAAAGTATCACACAATGACCAAGAATAGGAACAGCAGGAAGGTGCTGAAGGCAAAGTGGCATGTGGAGAAGGTGAATCTGTTGGCATACAGAGCATGGGCGGGGCTAGAAAGTTTCCTCTTCTTAACAATGTTTAAACAATTTAATTCAGCTCAAGATTTCTTCATGCCAACAGAAAATAATTATTTGAGAAAATACTGATATATATTGTAGAATGAACTATATCAGCTGGCTACCTGGGCTGTGTAGGCCTATATATGCGAGTTAAAGAATAAACAAACTAAGCTGATGGAGTTAATATGCGGAATCACTGCATTGGACAATAACCATGTTTGTGATTTAACACTAAAATCAACTTTACTTTTATTTTCCGCTCTCACTTAAGTTTATTTATTTAGAACACCTATTTATTTCATTGACTCTACATAAAAATTTTGGCAGTCCTGTGACTTGTCTGGTTCATCTTATGAAATAAAAGACATATGGTCACTTCGAGTCACAATTTCAATTCGTTACTCTTCTTATGCATGTAATAAGCCAAATACACTGGGGAATACCCAAAATTCTACCCTAAGAGGCTCCTTGAGTCCTTTTTCTTGAAAGTCTTCTTATCATGCCTTTGGATTGGAGGTATAATGCTTCAACTTCCCCTCTTGGAATGGTTAGTTGGATTTATGACAATCTCTCTCCAAAGAAAACTTTTATAAAAATTGTCACTGGATTTTCAATATTGTCTTGATGTACATTCCATGTGATTGAGGATTACAGAGGAGTGAATAGTAAAGAACTATGTTTCAAGAATTTTCTTGTAATTAATGCTTATGGTCCAGTGCATCTTTTGAAATGTGATACTAATTGTCCACTGATGCCTTAACTAAAACTTCCATTTTAAGATCCTGTTATGCATGTATGTGCGTATTACTTTATAAGTAACTTACAAGAATATAACTATGGTGGGTTCTAAATGGAACTAAAAGCACTTAACCACTACAACAGTGGTTCTCAAAGTGTGATCCCAAGAACAATGGCAACAATATGACATGGGAATAGGGTTGCCAGATAAGTACAGGATATCCAGTTAAATCTGAATTCAGGTAAACAGTGAATAATTTTTTAGTATAAATGTGTCTTAAATATTTCATGAAACATATTTAGCAAGTTACTTTTATTCATCTAAAATTCAATTTTAACTGCATTTTTATTTGCTAAATCTGGTAACACTACTTGTTAGACATGTAGATTCCCAATCATTCCCCAAACCTACTGAGTCAGACATTTTAGAACTGGATTCCAGAAGTTTCCGTTTTAAGAAGCCATGTAGCTCTGATGCATACTAAAGTTTGAGAACCACTGCTCCAGAATATTATGAATCTCTTAGCCAGCAAGCTTGATGGTGCTCCCAATCTGGTCCTTCTTTCACAAGCTACCAGTAGACTCATTTTTGTCAATAACCTACGTTAATGAGAAATATACGTGGTGGTAAAATTAGTGTAATTTTCTTGTACTAGCAAAAGGAATCTGGAATGAAAAGGAGTCTGAAATGACTGGTGTGCTGGATATGAGCCACTGAGTTTTAGGTTCCCTAGTTGTGATTCTTTGTGTAAAGGACAAGTCTGCCTTAATGACATTTTGCCTATGTCCCTGATTCCTGGTTTCTAGATTAGTTTCCAGCTGAGACAAGAGTGATTCATGCTAGATCCCTCCCCTGAAATATCTTCATGTTTAGAGTCCCTGGAATTCACTGGGATGCATCTTCTTAATCTATAACTAAACTACTCTACTATCGCCGAGAAAGACTGCCACCTAGAAATCCTGCTATTATGTACCTTTGTCCTTAATTTGGTTCCTTTGAACATGGTGTTTCATCTTAGATTGGTAATATGGACCATTGGCTGCTCACAGGGAGGCTTCTCTACCTTGTTCAGTCCTCTTTCCTACTTGGCATCCTTTGTCCAGTACCAAATGCATCTTGCCTTCATCTCTTTTATGGCAAGGTCTGCATCTTACTGGCTACAACTATGTAAAGTACCAAATATTCTGACTTAACCACAGCAACTCATCAATGGTATTTCTATTGCCTTACCTATTGCTGAGGCTAATTGCTATTGAACAAATCTTTACTAACAAAGGAAATTGAGGAGCTATGACTCTCCATGAATATAAATGCATTCCACTGATATTCTCTACAAAATGCTTTCTGTTTAAGGTCAGGAAAGGAAGGAAATTGACATTTATTGAATGTTGACTGTGAGCCAAGAACTATACTAGATGTTTCACATATTTGTCTCAATATAGGAATCTTTTTTTCTATTCTTACTGCTCTTTTCTATGGCTTGAAATCTCTTAATTTGCAGAACAGTGTTTTTAGGCCTGAAATGATTAGAAAAAAACAGAGAAAATCAACCATGTAGATCTCAGTGAAAGAATGAGGGTAAATGAGAAATAGAGTCCTAGGAACTAAAGAAAGTAATAGATATTTTTTATTTGAGCATCATAGACCCCCAGTGTAACAAGAGCAGAAATAAGAGCACTCATACAATATCCTCTTGTCTTGTATGAGGAGAGAGACAAAGAAAGAAAAAGAGGAAATTAAGAATGAGAGACAATAAAATATAGAAGCAAAAGTGTGATTGTGTGGAGGGTTTCAAGCAAAATTTATTTTGGTCTCAGGATAAACTGGTAGAGTGAGCACTGTGACAATTTGAATGTGTAATGTCTATATTATTGATTAAAACAGTGTTAGAAGCATAGGAATTCTACTACCAATTCAAATTGAGATGCAACACATGATCACATTATAATTATGTAGAGAAACAAGAGAAACTTAGACAAATTATTTGTTTTCATCCTTTAAGGAAGAGAATAATAGAAGATTAACTACGCAATACATTATTTTTAGAACCATGCTACGCAACTAAGAGCATTTGTTCTGAAGTGGCAAAGCAGGTTTCCCTAGCCATGTAGAGGAAGTAAGTAATTGCTGAGCCCACGACCTCCTGGGGCATAGTCAGGTTTCAGTATCTGCTAAATTAATGAAAAATTGGGAAATTGTTTTTTATAAAACACCTTGCCTCAACTTGCTTGCATTTGCTTCAGTTTTTCATATTTTTTTCTTGTTCAGGGCAATAGTTGAGTCAATAGTATGTATCAGAGAGTCACTTGGAGGACTTGTTAAAAGAAAGATTGTTGGTCCCTACCCCAAAGCTTATGATTCAGTAGTCTTGGGATCTGGCTTGAGAATTTGAATGTATAACAATTTCTTAGGTCAGGTTTATGCTAAAGGTCTGGGACTACACTTTGAGAACTACTGGTTTATGTTTTTAATACGTCCTCTGTATTCTTTCCATTAATTCTAAATGGGATCAGGTGAAGGAAAACATTCAGAGGAAGAAGAGAGAAAAGAAAAAGAGGAAGAGGGGCTATTCCAGTGGCATAGTGGTTAAGTTTGCGTGCTCTGCTTCAGCAGCCCGGGATTCACAGGTTTGGATCCCAGGCACGGACCTACACACCACTCATCAAGCCATGCTGCGGTGGCATCCCACATACAAAAAATAGAGGAAGATTGGCGCAGATGTCAGCTCAGAAACAATCTTCCTCAAGCAAAAAGAGGAAGATTGGCAACAGATGTTAGCTCAGGGCCAATCCTTCTCACCAAACTAAAAACAAAAGGGAGACAGAGAGACTCCAACAATCTCTAAAACTGACAAGTAATGCAAGTTAAAGTATGTTCCTGTGTGATAAAATACAGCTTTCTGATAAAGCTTTCTATTAAAATTTTAATTGCCTATTACATGTGGATTCATTCATTCAAAAACTATCTCTGAAGTTCTTACAAGATGTCACACTATAAGCAGCACATACAGATAAAAAAGTCCAAAAAAATAAGATAAAATTTCCACTCTTATGAAAGATATGGTCTAGTTTGAGCAGAGCAGCTAGATTTTATCTCATGTGCACGCACCACTTGATTTACAGTAGCTCCCTGGAGTGCTATGCTGGGAGGAATTCTGATCTCAAGTTTCTAAGGTTTAATATTGTAACCATTAGCCACATGTGGATTTTTAAATATGAATTAATTAAAAATAGTTAAAATTAAAAATTCAGTTCCTCAGTCACACTAACCACTTTTCAAGTGCTCAACAGCTGCACGTGTTTATTGTCTACTGTATTGAGAAGTGCAGAATATAGGACAGTTCCATCACTGCCTGAAATCTGATTGGGCAGCGCTATTCTAGGTAAAGAAGGAAGAGGGAGTCAAGATTATAGAAATTGTCTTCCCAAAGACCCACTGAAAAACAATAGTTGAAACTAGGGGGGAAATCATAAGCAGACTTTTTCCAAAGAAATGGGCATAAAATAGCAACTTTGTCAAAGAGACTGAGAAGGCTCAGCGGGACTCCCTACTGATCCTCACAGAGACGTTACAAAAGAAAGATGTGTAGACACAATCCTAAAAATGTTCAATAAAACTTTCTAAATTGGAAAAAAGTTTACCAAGGATGTGAGTAGGGAGCTCACAGAACGCCACAGACAGACCCTCAAACTCAAACTCCTACTACCTCAGTCTTAGCAAAGGCAGTACATTTCCATCTAGAGGAAATCTAAAAGCAAAGGCTGAAATAATACCAATACAGAGCTAATTATCTTCAAAATAAATAGGTATTAAGTGCAAAAAAAGCAAAGCAAAGAAAAAAGAAGCAATCATTTCATGGTTTCTGAACAAGGGTGTTGTTAGCATTTTTGGTGGAACGGTTCTTTGCTTTGCAAAACTGTCTAGAACATTATAAGATGTTTTGAATCCCTGGGCTTTGGTTATTAAATGCCAGTAGCATTCTAGTCATTGAGTAAATCAGAAATGCCCCCCAAAATTTCAAAAATCCTCCTAGGGAGGCAGTACTATTTCCTCAACTGAGAACACCAAGAAGTCTGTGAAAAAAAGAAATTGAGAAGGGAGTCAATGTATGAGGGATACAGAGAATTCCCATGGACAAATGACATAGGGCCAAAGGGAGCACTTACATTTTCCATTTCATCTAGGGTGATTGGAAGTGCTTTCTGAGAAATACTTAAGACACACATGGAGTGATGTCTGATTCAAGCAATAGAAACCTCTACTTAGAATGTATGCCATTAGAGATAGAGATAGAAGTAGAGTGGGAGAGAGAGAGAGGGAGGGAGAGGGAGAGGAGAGTAGGTACATCCCAACTAATGAAATTGCAGAAGAGGAGAAATAGATCAGGAACATAGAGTACAGACCCTTCAATACAGCTTCATGTTTATGTGTACTTTCTTCCTCCTTACACCTGTGCTCCCAGGCTACAGAAAAATGATGTGTTGTGAAATACTCAGGGCTTGAATATAACTCAGTGGGGAAGGGAAATGGTTTTCACATAAGGTGGAAAGAGAAGCATGGAGAAGTCATCTACATTGCATCCATGGAAATACAAATTCTCCATAGACTAGCTACTCATATCATGTAAAAACAAGAAGAAAAGAAATGACAGCCCAATATTTAGGCACAATACAGTTTTAAAAGTTCCAAAAAAATAAAGACAAACAATCCTCCTTATATAAAAAGATAACTTAAGAGAAAAGATATTCTTATAGAACAGTTTATTGAAAACATAAATTAAAGCAAGAACACAAATGTAAAGTGATAGGGTGCCACTAAAAAGTAAATACAAACTGTTTTTAATTAAGCAAAACCTATTATATTTTTGAAACGCTCAAGCATGGCCTTTTCTTTTCATCTCTGTCCTATTGAGCTCCCAGGTTGTGGAAAGAACAAAACACCATTCTGAGAAACAGTTACTTGACCATCGGTATTGGTAATTTGTTGATTATATCTATCTTCTTGATGTTGAAACATTTTTTTTTAAGAGAAGCTTTTTTTTTTATGTAATTTTATTTATTTATTTTTCCCCCAAAGCCCCAGTAGATAGTTGTATGTCATAGTTGTACATCCTTCTAGTTGCTGCATGTGGGACGTGTCCTCAGCATGACCGGAGAAGCGGTGCATCGATGCGCGCCCGGGATCCGAAACTGGGCCGCTGGCAGCGGAGCGCATGCACTTGACCGCTAAGCCACGGGGCCGGCTTGATGTTGAAACATTTTTATAGGCTTATGACAACATTGAAACTTAATTGCTAAATTAGAGCTAAATTCTTAGTTACTACATCATTTTTTTTTTTTATTTACTTAAAGAATTTAGAGCATCAGTCAGGATCTTCTTGCAATTTAGGTTGTCTTAAAGACAAGATACAGTTTAAATTCTCTAATCGTTTGCTCTGATTGCATAACAAATTACCACAAACTTAGTGACTTGGAACAATACAGACTTATTATCTTACAGATCTGGAGGTCTGAAGTGAATCTCACCGGGCTAAGACCAAGGTATCAGCAGGCAGGGCTGCAACCTTCTGGAAGTTCTAGAGGTGAATCCATTTCGTTGTCTTTTCCAGATTCTAGAGGCTGCCCACATTCCTTGGCTTATGGCCCCATTCCTCCATCCTTAAGCTAGCAATGTCAGTCAAGTACTTCTCATGTTGCCATCTCTCTGGCTCTCTTTTTTGTCTCCCTCATGCACTTATAAGAACACTTGTGATTCCATTGGGCCCACTCAGATAATCCAGGATAACCTCTCCCTTTCAAGGCTGGCTGATTAGGACATTGACTCCCTTTGCCACATAACCTAACATATTCACAGGTTCTAGGGATTGGTATTGAACATGTTTGGGTGTCCATTGTTCTGTCTACCACGAAAAGCAATTTTATTCTTTATTTAACTAAAAAATTGAGGGCACTGGTCAGGGTCATCTTGCAAATCAGGTAGTTCTAGTGAGAGAAAAGATATAGTTTAAACTTTACAAATGAAGCCCTTATAATTTTATGAAAATTCTTGATTTGATTTTAATTTGTGTAATTTGCAGACTGGTTATTCTTTTTAGGAAAAGTATCGTAAAGGAGATCACACTTCAGTGAATTTGAAGAAGCAAGAACAAAAATTGCATAACAGAAAGGAAATAGAATACCCATATCTCAAAACAATGGCATTTTGAGAGTATGGTGCTTATCTCACCTAAGCCCAAATTAAAATTTAGATTTTGATTGTTTTTGGAAAACCAAATCTGAACTTATCTTAGCAGCTCCAAAAATTCATTAAAGGGAATAAGAAAAGTGTAAACCTCAATATAAGTTAATATTTTAAATTATTATACTATTATAAATTATTACAATATTGAATATACAATTGAATACCCATTAGAATATTCAAGATGTTAGATTCCTTTCTTCTAACAGCCTAAACAGCCATGGAAAAAAACTTAGTTGTTATGAAGATAAAGTTTGCTTAATATTAGAATGCAAACATTGGCACTCATATTTAATGTCCTGTAAAGCTACAACTAAGGATCTGTACTGGATTCAACTGTATCTGCAGTGAAATATATATTTTAAAACACACATTATCTATTTTAATTACATTTTATGTTTTCTCCAATCTTGTTTCAGATATTTTAATGCCTTTATATGTTTTGTTATGTTTCATATTATCATTTCATTATATCATACAAATCTCTAATATTTTGCAACAATTTTCTGTTCAATAATTATTTTGAGCTTGAACAATCTCATTTGTTGCAGTGAAAGCAAAGGTCCATTTTGGTATGTGGGTCTCTTTGGGCAACAAGGGGAAGTTAATTAGCAATAGTACAAATGTTATCTTTTGATTATTTTTTGTCCTTTAGTAAGGTCACCATTTCATTTAACCTCTTTACATGAAACTTTTTTCATCCACTCTAAATTAGGGTTGTTGCGGTTGAATAAATTGTTTTTTAAATAATTTAAGATTTCTAATTATATTCTCATTCGTGGCATGGAAGCTCAATGGCCAACAAATTGAAGAAAGTGATCTGTAAACTGTAAATTGCTATTCAAATGTTATGAACAATTGTAAAATGTGTGTTCTTATCTGAACTCTCTATTTAGAAACTGGGAATGACTGAAAATAAGAACTGACAAGCTTTATGCCTCATTTGTAGAATATTTTGTCAGAAAACCCTATTTTATCTGTGTTTCTGCTAACATTTCTCTTGGAAATGTATACAGTTTGTGATTTTTAGGGAGTTAGAAATGTTTAAGATTTACTTGAAATAAATGTTTTCCAATAAGAATTGAAGTAGCTCATAGTATCTGAGGACCACACATTACAGAGAAAAGTTAGTGTTGCCTGTTTATAAAAGTTAACAGATGAATAGTGTACGAAAAATAAGCCCATCTCACAGACATAGTATTCTAAGCCATCAAAATTTTTGTACGCTTTCAGTTACTCTCATAGGGCTACATTTTGTTGCTGTGTTTTGTTTTGTTTGTTTTTTTAAGCTCAAAGGAAACTCTCTTCACATGTACATGGTAGTTGAAAAACCTAGGAGAAATATCAAATATACTACCAAGTGACTTACTTTAAAATGTCCTATCTGAATCATTAAAAAAGAAATAACCTTCTCCAAATATGAATACCTCAGACATCCTGCAAGAAATATTGAGGCCAGAAGCTTAGAGTCATGGTTCAAGAATAAGATTTTTGTTCTTGATACGCAGTGTCAAAAATGAGGCAGGATTTCTTTTAGGAGCAACTATTACTCAGAATAAAATAATATAATGAAAATCAAAGGAATAGGGCAGAAATAGAGTTCCTGGAACATGAGAACAGAGGAAAGTTGGTCTCATGACCTGGGAGGATTTGCAATAAATAAAACTGGAGCAAAAGATTGGACTGAAATTAGTTGGTAAAATTTTTCATCTCATAGACAAGATTAGTCTCTCTACAGTTGGGAAACAAGAAAAACTAGTTGATGATAAATTGCAGTCTCTAAGAACTACATTTGATTAGGAACTCAAGTAATAAGTTAACATTTTGATGGCCATGCTGAAGAGCAAGTACGAACCCTCCAGGAAAAGCCTGGAAAAAGTCATTCCAAATAGCCTGGTCTTTCACCACCGCACTGTCATAAGGTCGTTCCTAGAAGCAAAGAGGGAAGCACTTGATATCTTACAAGCAAAATGAACAACAAAAAAACTGTGCATGGAAGAAGAGGTAAACAAAGGAACAAAGTATTTTAAAACTTTTATAACATTTTCTATGTCATCAAACTCCTTTAATTTTATAGTCTCTGAGATGCTCTGCAAGCATTAGCCAAAGCACATTTTATTATCTCCAATGTACAAATGTAGAGTTGGAGGTTAGTTGATTGGCCTGAGGCAACATTCAGTCACTGAAAGATCTTGTATGAAGTGTTTCAAAATCTCATAATCATCCCTTTTTTAACAAAGAGGACTCGAAAACTTGAGGTCATTAAGAAGTCTGTCACCTAAGAGTCCAACATCAGCAAAAATTTAGTAATTATTTGTTTCTCTCATAAACAAAGCACAATCATTAGGTGTGTCAGTGTTTTCCAAGTTTGATTGAAGCAGTTCAGTTTTCTAGGACACTGGCAGTCATACTACTATTTTCTCGATACCAGTTTGGCCAAAAAAAATTTTTTTAAACATAATAGATGTTCCACACACTGTGTTAGACACTATGGTTAAAAAGTGAATAAATACAGTGCCTAACCTGGGTGAGCATAGAGTTAAGCGAAGGAGACAAACATGTGAATAAATCATTAACTCATGTTTCCAAGTGTTACCATAGAGGTACAGTAATGAGCAATTGACTATGCCTGCAGATACAGACAGACGGCTTCTTGGAACATATAAATTAGAGTGGAATCCTAAAAGATATTCAAGTAGAGAACATTAACTCCTGATTAAAATGCAGACAGTTCAAGAGAATGTAACTCCATCACTAATCAAGAGAATAAGTGGAATAAAAAAGGAAATTATAGAAACTCAACAAGCTTAAACCATAAATTAAATCTTCACTCACTTACCAACTCTTTCACACAGGAAAAGAATTTTCTTTACATACGCTTTTGAGTGCATGTAAGTAGCACACTGAGGACTGAGACTAAAGCAAGAACTGAAAGAGCTTCCTCTGAGGCTGGGAGGACCATCTTCAAGGACAAGGCTGAAACCAGTCCAAGACTAGGGGCAAAACAGAGGATCTCAGAGAATGACCCTGAAGCATGCCAGGTCTTGAACAGGTAAGGCAGTGACTTGGGAAGCTTGAGAATTCGGAGAAATCCAAGTGACATGCATTCTTTTCAGTTATTATTTGGAATATTCACAAGATAGACAGTATACTAGATGATAAAATAAGTCTCGGAAATTTTCAAATGATAGAGATAATACAGTGTATATTTTCTGATCACAATGGTGTTAGATTGATAATGAGCAACTCTTAAGATATGTAGAAATCCCAAAATATATGGAAAATTAAGCCCCACACATCTATACAACATACAGGTCAAAGAAGAAATCAGGGACAAATAAGAAATGTTTTTAATTAAAAGATGAAGAAAACACAAAACATTAAACTTTAGTTAGCAGCTATGGCAAGGTTAAATAGAAATTTATAGCTTTAAATGCCTATGTTGTAAAGGAGAAATGTGTAAAACCAAGACCTAAGCTTCCAAATTAAGAAAGTAGTGAAAGAACAGCGTCATCCCTGTAACGCGGCACCACATTTTTCAAGTGTTATTAACCCAAATTTATATCCAGAAAAAAGATTCTTCAGTGGAAATCAAGACATTCTCAGACGAAGGAATATATGAGATTTTGTCACCTACATGTCTACCCTTAAACAATGAGTAAAGGAAGTTCTCTAAACAGAAAGGATATGACAAAAGAAGGAATCTTGGAACATGAGGAAGGAAGAAATAACAATGAAAAGAGTAAACAACATAATGGGTAAATACAACAGACTTTCCTTCTCTCAAGTGTTCTAAGCTATGTTTCATGGTTGTGTACGTAACGTGTCATTTTTCTCTGGCTGCTGTTAAGACTTTCTCTTCATCTGTTGTTTTGAGCATTTTCATTACGACGTGTCCGGGTGACATTTTTGGTGTGTTTATTTTGATGAGAGTTCATTGAGTTTCTTGGATCTGTTGTTGGTCTATGGTTTTCAGTGAATTTAGAAAAAAGGTTTTCATGATTTCTGAAAATAATTTACTGTCCTCTCCCTCCTCTCTATCCTTTCCATCTGGGACTCCAATTTCATATATTTTAGGCCGCTTGAAGTTGTCCTACCTCTCACTGATGCTCCTTTCTTTAATTTATTATTTTTAAATTCCATTTCTTTCTGTGTTTCATTTTGGGTGATATCTACTGCTATGTCTTTAAGTTTACTAATATTTTGTTTCTGTAATGTCTATTTCTATCATTTGGAATAGTGTTTTTTTTCAGTTCACAAATTTTAGTCTTCATCTCTGAAATTTGTTTTGTGTCTTTTTTATATCTTCTATGTCTTTGCTCAACTTTTTCACAGTATGTAATAAAGTTATCATAACTAGTTTAATACCTTCATCTTCTAATTTTAACATCTGTGTTGGTTCTGGAATAGTTTTGACTGATTTTTCTCCTGATTATGTGTTTTGTTTTCTTATTTTTGCTTGCGGAGTATTTTTTCAATGTTTTAATAAAATACGGTGCTCTATTTTATAGCACTGTAACAAAAGTATTGGAAGCTGTTTTGAGAAGTGTGGAAAGGTTGCCACTTTATCCAATGACTTCAAAATAATATGCATTGATGAGCATAGCCAAAATAGAGACAAAAAACTACGTGTGACACTTACTCAGAATTGCCCACCTCTGGCGGTTCTGGTACCTATGAATTCTGGCAAATTATTCCAACGTGGTTTGTGGTGGATTTTTAATTTCATTGTAGATTCCAAAATCAGGAAGTTTCTAGAGTACTTTAAAGTGAAGCTATATCTCAAAGTATTCCCAAATTAGTCTAAGCCCTGGAAGTAATCTTAGAGATAATAGTCTTATCTCTTGCATGTTTTTTATGAAGAAACTGAGGCCTGTTTTGATGAAGTGTCTTGGTCCAAGTTGCAGTGCTTTGTGTTAAGATCTTAATTAGGAATTGTATAGTCTTTATGATCAGTAAAAGTCATAGGGAAAAATGAGTAAATTCTATAAAAAATAAATATAATGATTAGTACTATGAATTACTTATAAAAAGACTAATAAAACATAAATATGAACTTCATACAAATATAAATATACATTGCACTTATGTTTGGATCAATCCTTAAAAGTTATAAGTAGAACATCAATTTCAAATTACAATTAAATGAAATTACATACAATATATATTTCCTCCAAATTAAATATTATATCATAAAATAATGCATGGGAAATTGATATAATTTAGTTGCATTGAATACCTTTAAAGACTGATTTACACCTTGAAAACAACAAAGAATCCCATTTGAGAAGATCCTCATTAAAATATTATGTATTTGCCACATTCATTTTCCTCCAATTTCCTTGTATATGTATTTCTATATTTCTCCAGATACCAAAGCCAAAGACAACACAAAAAAAGAAAACTACAAGCCAATATCCGTGATTAATATAAATGAAAAAATCCTCAAATGAAATAATAACAATCTGAATCCAACAGCACATTAAAAGGATCATACACCATGACCAAGAGGGGTTTATGCTGGAGTGCAAAGATGGCTCAACATATGAAAATCTATTAATGTGATACATCACATTAACAGTATAAAGCATAAAAATTACATGATTGTCTCAATAGGTGCAGAAAAAGCATTTGAAAAAATTCAGCACTCTTTCATAGTAACAACTCTCAATAAACTAGGAACAGAGGGAAAGTATCTCAACATAATAAAGGCCATATACGAAAAGCCCACAGGTAACATTATACTCAAGTGTGAGAACCTGAAAGCTTTTCCTCTAAGATCAGGAGCAAGGCAAAGATGCCCACTGCACCACTTCTATTCAATATGGTACTGGAAGTCCTAGCCAGAGCAATTTGGTAAGAAAGAGAAATAAAAGACATCTAAATTGAGAATGAAGAAGTAAAATTGTCTATATGTAGAAAACCCCAAAGACCACACACAAAGAAACCTGTTAGAACTGATAAATTAATTCAGTAAAGCTTGCTGAGTAATTTTTGATTGGATGCCAGACATTAAGAATTTGCCTTCTTGGGGGACAGATATTTTGTATTCCTATAAATATTTAAGATCTTTCTTTTGGGACTCACTTAAGTCACTGGGAAGGAGTTTGATCCTTATAGGCCTTGCTTTTAATCTTTATAAGGCAGAAGCAGTGCAGCATTTTGTCTAGGGTTATAGTCTCCTCATTCTGAGGCAAGAACCTTCTCTGTTCTCTATCAACGCCCCAAGAATCATGAGGTTTTTGACTCTGTTTGGAACAGGCACTTGTCCCAGACCTGTTTAAGCACTGGGCACTGTTACCTCTAATAACAGTGTCTGATGTGGTTCTTTCTCGGGCCTTGCATAGTTTCCTCACATGCATGAGCTGGTCAGTACTCACTTGAGGACAACCCTCTGCAGATCTCCAGAGTTCTCTCTCCATGCAGCTCTCTTCCATCCTGAGAACTCCACCCACCTTCTTTCTGGACTCTTAGCTCTGACTACACAACTCAGGGAGTCAATGAGCTCCACTGGATCCTGCCTTCCTTTGTCGCTGCCTGAAAACTCATGACATTAAGCCATGGCAATTGCGGAGCTCATTTGTCTCTCATTTTTAAGGGATTACTTTCCTTTGTTGCCAAATATCTAGTGTCTTGCAAACCATTTCAGTTTTGGTTGTTTGAAGTGGTAGCAGTAATCTGTTCCCCATTACTCCCTTTTGGCCAGAAGTAGAAATCCTAATATATTTTTTAAATGAATGAAAGAATATAGACTAATCCTGGTACAAGGCTGAAGGAAAATTCAGTCTCAATTGTATTGCCTAGAACAGCAGACTGTAACATTTTTGCTATAATAGCTCAATAGTTTGAACATCCAGGCTGTTACGTGCAATATCAAGTGTCCATCTTAGGGGTTCTCTTCTGAAGCCACTACTTTGAGGAAGTTGTGACTTCTCCAAGTTTGGGGAGGGAGAGATAGGGAGAGAGAAAAAGAGGGAGAGAGAAGGGGAGGGAAGAAGAGAGGGGGAAACAGAGACTGAAAGCCTATGGATGAGATGAAAACCATGAAACCATGGCATGTACAAAGATATCAAAAAAGGAAGACTATAGAACTATCCAACAGCCAGATAATACCTAATTATCAGCCAGATAATGGCTAATGAGCACTCAACATTTGACTAGTCACAAATGGATGTGCTGTATGTGTAAAATACACACCAGAGTCTGAAGACTTAAATGAAAAATATCTTGATAATAAGTTTATATTGATTATATATTGAAATTATATTTTGAATTATGTTTGGACTAAATAAAATGATTATTGAAATTCATTTTACCAGCTTTTTTCACTTCTATAATGTAGCTACTGGAAAATATAAAGTTACATATGTGGCTTGCATTTGTGGCTCACATTATATTTTTATTGGATAGTACTTTCATAGAATGTTGTTCTTAATATGCTTAGTTCAGAGACTCTAGTGTAATCTATGGACTCTTTCTCAATAAAACCTCATAAATGCCCCCACAAACAAAAGTATGAATACACTTCTAAGGTTTTCTCTGATGTATTGAAACTATCTATGGGCACAAGTTAAGAATCTTTATCACAAAATGTTGACCAGGGAGGATGAAGAAGAGAGTACTTCTGCCCTGGGATTTTCATCAGGCTTCTAGTCCAAGACAAAAGCAAGAACAGAGAAGCAAAGGATTTAAGCATTCTAACATTTCCCAGAATGATCTTTTCTTGGCTTCTCTACCAACTTTTTTTCTACCCAGTATTTGTTCAGTTTAGAAGAATGTCTTTATAATTATACTATCTGCCTAACTTAAAGTGGGACTCCTGAGGGTAAAGACTTCCTTTGTCTTCTTCATTCTTCAAAAGCTTCATTTGTGCATGATTTTTTCTGAGCAAAATAATGTAGCCCTAACCACAGATCTGAGCAATTTTGCATATCCTACCTAGTTTGAAGATCACATAGCCCAGGAAACTGGGGATTATATTTCATAGCCATAAAATCACAGTTGCAAAATATGAATTGTTAAAGCATGAGCAGACCCCAGAGAAACTTGATTGATAGTGGTAGAAAAAATAAGATTATTGGCAGTAAATGAGTTGAAGTTAATTTGATTGTGATTAGATGCAATGCCTCCCATGTCACCATGTCATCTCTGAATAAGAAGCCTTTCCATAATGAACTAGAAATCAGGCTAAGAGCTAATCATGTGAAGGAATTTGCTGCTTGAATAGTTTACTCTTTGAGCAAGATCTTCCTAAACTGAAATCTAAGAAGTCTCGGATTTGGATAGCCTCTGGGTCCTAGAATGAAAGCTTGCAGAAGATTTTTTGTTTTGACATTCATACATTTTTTTTACATAATTTACACAACTGTTGACAAATTACAGTTAGTCAAATTATTAGGTCTACATTGTTTTTTTTACTGAAACTCCCATAGTGCCTGAAAAACTTATAGTCCCCTATCCTATTTTCAAGCTTTTAATTCTATTCAGAAAGCAATTAGTGGAGGCCGGTCCAGTGGCATAGCAGTTAAGTTCACGTTCCGCTTTGGCGGCTGGCTGCCCAAGGTTTGCCGGTTCAGATCCTTGGCTCGGACCTACTCACTGCTCATCAAGCCATTCTGAGGCGGCGTCCCGCATAGAAGGACTAAACTCTACAATTACGATACACAACACAACGATACTGGGGCTTGGGGGAGAAAAAAGAGGGAGATTGGCAACAGATGTTAGTTCAGGGCCAAATTTCCTCAAAAAAAAAAAAAATGGAGGGGAAAGTATATGTTTAAAAAAAAAAGCAATTACTAAATATTTACCCTGTGCCTAATACTACACTAAGTGCCATGAGGGATACAGGGGGATGTGGAAGAAATGTTCTTGTTTTCTCAATGCTTGCATTTTCCTTGAAGAAAGAAAAGATATTTTGGTGGAAATCTAGCAGTGAAATATATAACTAAGTGGGAAAATTATGGAAGACGCTTAAGAAAATGCTTCAAATAAAATGCTAAATATTAAAAATGTTACAAAAAGTCAGGAGAAAAAAAATGTTGTGAAAATTATCCATTGAAGAATTTAGTCTTATTAGCTATGTAGCTGTCAGACACTCCAATTTGAGGAGTCACCACCAAGTCAGTACACTCGGCATTTGCCATTCTTTTTCATAACATGGCACACACAGAATATTTGTAAACTCACTAGGCGAACTGAGAAACTGTTAATGGGCCAGAGGTAACCCATCAAGGGTTATCTAATTGTCCCAGGCCCTGCCTGGGAGCACTCCAGCCTGAGGATTTCAATGCTGGCACACTTAAATCTGTGACATGTTTGTTGAAAATTGTTGATTTATAAAACAACACCTTTCTGAGGCATTCCTTCCAAGGAGATCACTGTCTTGTTTTTGTTTTGTTTGTTTTTTGGTGAGGAAGATTGTCCCTGAGCTAACATCTGTTGTCAGTCTCCCTCTATTTTGTATATGGGACACCACCACACTGCATGATGAGTGGTGCGCGAGTCCGCGCCGGGGATAGGAACCATGAGCCCCAGGCCGCGGAATTGGAGCACATGAACTCAACTCCTATGCTGCCGCCTGACTGGCCCTGTTTGTTTGTTTGTTTTTTACTATAAGATTACACCAGCTGACCCAAAGGCCTAGAGGCAGATTCACAGCTATGTAGTGATCTAGTATGAGAACTCTGACAAAAAGAGATATCTTAAACTGCACTGACTCTGGCTAACTAAATCACATCCCCTCTTAAAGAGTCTGAAGTGAGACTTCCAGAGAATACATAAAATGGAATTTAAAAAACATGGAGGGTCTTTAAGAGTAAAAGCAGTACGATTTACGAGGTTTCAGAAAACATGAGTAAAGAGACGCCATGGGACAGAAAAAGAGGAGAAACTGTCAAAAGTTGAAGAGGAAAAACGAATGAAAAGAGTCGGAAAGGGCAGGCTAAGTTAGGGATGTGTCATATTTTATTGAGAAGGAAATAACCTGTCCTCTTCTAAGGCATCAATTATTAGAGTCACTGCAGTCGAGTCGCCAGAACTGCTCTCAGACCACGGGAGCTCAAGTGGTGGGACCCTGAAAGGCCGTGCTGCTCCCGTGCAGTCTCAGGGTCCCTTATCAGAGCTCTCACTCTTCTTCCTTATCTCTCTTTGCATCAAACGTGAGTTTATTCCCGTCTCTTGCCAACTGGAAAACCTACATAACACACCACCCATAAAGCCAGCCTAGCACAAAAGCTCATTTCTCCACAGACTTCCTCGGTGCCCACTGTGACCACAGGAACATTGTGATGTTCCTCTGCTCTGATGGAAGCTGCTTTCTCATGTACCATCCTCTGAGGTGGATAGTAGTCCTTGAAGGCTAGTTTACAAAGGCCAGTGGGTAATTGTAAAGCATTATATCAGTTTCCTATTCTACAAGGAAGTATTTCATTCTTATTTCTTCTTCATAAATATCTTACTTTAGAAACTTTTTCACGATTTTTAGACTCATCACTTAACATTTTTTTTCCCATCAAAAACACATATCCCAGGCACGACAAGCTCCATTTCTGAATATCTTATACTATTTCCCCAAATCCTGTTGTAGTAAATTTGAAAAATGCCCATAAATTCATCCCCTCCCTCTATGTATGTCCTTATGCAATGCAAGTTTGTACAAACTTCCATCAGCAGGTAAAGTCTATTTCTGAACTCTTTAAGTTCAATAGACAGCAAGGAAAATGGAGGCAAATATGTAACCACATGCCTTGCTTCAGCTAATGGGCATTAACAAATGGGGTGAGACATAAGGCTTGAAACGTTCTTATAGATTGGGCTTATGCTCTCTTGCTACTCTTTGGAGCCCTGAGATTGCTGCGTGGGAAAAACCCAGACACACCTAATAGAGGATGAGACGACATGGAGCAGAGACCAGCCTACCCAACTGAAGTCTTTCCAAAGAGAACCATCCTCTCAGCTGCTGAACACTTTGCACGAGACTACCTTTGTCCATGTAGCACTAGATTAGCTGAATCAGACCAGAAGAAGCACCTAACCAACCCAAGAAACTGTGAGAACTGACAAAAATGTGTTGTTTTAAACCAACGGTTGGGAAACTTTTTCTGTAAAAGGCCATATAGAAAATATTTTTGATCTGTTTCAACTATTCCTCTCTATAGTTGTAGCAAGAAAGCAGCCATAGACAATAAATAAATGAATGGCTATAGCTGTGTGCCGATAAAACTTTATTTAAACTTAATTTATAGTTCCAGTAAAAGTATCATTGACATAGTTTCCTGACACCTGTTTTAAACCAGTAAGTTGTAGGGGGGCTTGTTATATAGCAAAAGCTAAAAGAGACACTGATTTTATTGTAGTTTCCTTCCTCACCTTCCCAATCTAGTTAACTGCTCCTACTTTTCCTTTAGGATTTAGTAGAAGCATCATTTCAGAAAGCCTAAAGTCATTGGTTTTGGAATCAGACCAATCTGAATTTGAATCTTGATTCTACCACTTACTTCATGTTTGAGACTTAGAAAAATTATCCCGTCTGGGCTTTAGTTTATTCATGTATGAAATATGCCTGGCGTAAAATAATTTAATTTTTTAGATAATTATAATACAGTTAAATATTATCATTATAGCCTTATTACCTTCACTCTCAGTTTAGAACAGACGCTCTGCACTAACGTGGTATCCTGTGCATACTCCTATAACAACATTTACTATGCAATATATTAATTTTTCGGCTTTTCTTGTCATTATTTGACACAAAGGAATTAATTCATCATTAAGGAAAATGTTTCTTCCCTCCTCTGATGATTCCTTCCAAGAGGACCCTCAGTTGTTGCCTCACCCCTGGCCTCTCTCTACCATTTTCTTGAACTCAAGACTGATCTCAGGTCCTACCCTGCTCCTCTTGGAGAAGTAAATGCCCTCTGAGAGCACACATCCTCTTCTGTTCCTCCAGGGAACAGCATCACACATGGAGAGGCCGAACCCTGAGCTCCATGATCAGGTTAGTACACCTGTCTGGTTCTAGGGTTCAGTGTTCTAGGGCTCAGTGTTAGATGTTAGGAGGACTCATCTGGCCCTCACATTAAGCCATATTCTCCCACCTTGATCTGTCATTAATAAAGGTTTAATTTAGACCCTCATCTTCCTGGTTTTCTGTCATATTTCTCAATTGGTTCATAGCTCACTCAGTTAACAGAGACAATTTTTATCGGGTCTCTTTGAGATCCCAACATACATATAATACACTTAGAACTGTTCTTAGAAAATAGTGAGCCATTCCTGTAGGGGAAAAGAGTAGTGTTTCCTCCTAATCCTAGCTAAGTAAAGAGGCTCCTAGAAATCAAATCGTAAATATTGAGGTTGCAGGAAGGAAAATGGACATTTCACCTTCTGCTGGCTACTTGCAGAGCTACAGAAATTTGTATGCCAGCTCTATGCATCTAACCTGACTGAGCATGAGAGAGGTTTTGGGAGAATCTGACACGTGTACCCAAGATCTTTTGAGTGGAGGAAACTTCACTGGCAGTTGATGGATAAGCTGCACCTTAGATGCGGGGGGGGGGTTTCCTATGGGCTAAGTGGGGCTGTAGCAAGGCTTGAATCTGCCCCAAAGGTCTGGCCTCTTAGCATGAGATTCCCAACAGAAAGAAGCCATAGGGCACTACATGGGGAGCAGGAATTAGCAAGAAGCATGAGGGCAGCTGGAGAGTTGTTCATGAAGCTTGTCAGGGAGCAAAGCCATGAATGGTCCTCACAGGAGGATTTCCTAACAAGTCACTGGGGTTCTATTTTGATGCCTGCAATAGCAGAAGCAGTCAACTACCAAAATCAGCCACAGCTGAGGAAGCAGGCCTTCTTTTCCTGTTTTTCTCTCATTTCTTTCCCTCCCCCTAACAACTCTATACCCTACTTGAGACCAAAAGGGAAGACCTAAGAGGAAGTAAAGCATGGATAATAAAAGAACAGATCAAGAGACCGTACTTCCCGCTAAACTTCAGACAAGGAATTGCCTAGAGTGAAGGAAAAAAATAAGTTTAAAATCTTGGTTTAAACTAGAAGAGACTGTATAGTATCTGGTGGAGATACTATTCTTACAGCTGAAAGAGACACAGAGGGAACACAAAAAGAATAAAGCTGTTTCCTGATTTTATCCCACTGTATACGGTCCATTCAATAATAAATCTATATGCGCATATAAACATTACTTATTGAATTTTCTCTTTAAATTAGATTAGATTATTGACATGACAGCAGAGCAATCAACACATTGCCAACTCCTTAGTAACAGAAAGAAAAATTGGAGTTGATTATGACAGGTCACTAAAATGAGGTTATCTGGTCTTAACATAAATTGCAAAAAATAGTTTTTAATTGCCATTCTACTAACACCAAGATTATTTGATCTTGCAACGAAACTAGAGCTGAGTCAGCATACTAGCCACAAATTCAGCAGTGTTTATTTCAAAAAAAAAAAATGCATGCCCCAGAATATGGATAAAAGAACAAAAACTCAGTGTAGCCTCTTTTAGTTTGTGAAAATAATCATTAGACTCTTTCCTTCAGTATGCTATGTTCTTTAAAAAACAGATACAGTTTCTCTAGCTAAATAGCTGTTTCTAATCTGCACTTTTATTCTTAAAAGATTTTGCAACAAATTCTGTTTTCTTCTTCATTTGTTGTACACTTCCTATCGCATTGCTGGATTGAACTTTTCATCACAGTATTTTATCACTGCATTCCCCTTAATACAAAGCCATATGACTGCTGAAAAGGTCTACAATAATTTAAGTGTCCCTAAGCACACCATTTCTCTGACTACATACATTTTTTATACCCTAACTTGTATTGTAATGCTTATGATCAATAAAGATGCTTGCTCAGAAGTAGAATAAATTTGTGAACTATTAATATTTAATATCCCAGGCCTTAAATCATTGTCCACACTTACCTAAATAAAATTCTTTTGTATTCTTAGTGGTGGCTTATAGAAACTAAGAGAGAAAAATCAACAAAATTATTTCTGTTTGTAGCAGTTTTATAAACATTACTTTTTACATTTTTATGGATATAATTAAGTTCTATTCCATTTATTGCTGCTGAAAGGTCATTTGGAGGAAATCTATATAAGATTTGGATAACTTTCAGGAAATTTTGTACCTAGACTCTTATTCCCAAATGCACAAGAGTCTGACTAATTTAAACAAAATAATAATAATAATTTGATAGGAGGATATAAGGAAGTACATAAAATTGATGGATGAGAATGCCAGAAAATGAAGCCCAGAATTTGCTACAAACAAAAACACCACCTAACATATAACTGGCACACAATAAATATCTGACAGATGAATTAATGAATAAATGTTTCAATAAGTTTATATTTTACCAGTCAGATACACAAGTGGACTTGGATTTGGAACTGAAGTAAATGGGAAGAGAGATATTCTGTGGAGTATCCATATTAAATATACTCCTCCTTAAATTATATAGAATATATTCCATTACCTGGAAATACAAGTGGAGATGTCAAATGGGCAGCTGATCACATGTGAGACTTGAGGTCAGAGTGTGATCTATGCTGAAAATGTACATTTGAGAGTCTTCAGCAAACGTGGTTTTTAAAGTGATGGGACTGGGTGAAATCACTAAGGAAGTAAGTGTAGACAGATAAAAGAAGAGGTCATGGAGCAGGCCTGGAGCACAGCAATGTTAAGAGATCAGGGCTAAGAGGAAGGAACAGCCAAGAAGACTAAGAAAAAGCCTACAGGATACTGACATACCCAGGAGTGTAAGAGATCCTTGAAGCCAAATATAGTAGTTTCCTAGGGTTTCTTTAACAAAATATCACAAAAGTATTAAAACAACAGAAGTTTGTTCTCTCATAGTTCTGGGGGACCACAAGTCCAAAACCAAGGTGTTGTCAGGGCCATGTTTGTTCTGAAGGTTCATGGGGAGAATCCTAATATGCTTCTTCCCGCTTCTGATGGTTGCCAACAATCCTTGGCGTCCTTAGCTTTCATTACTCTGATTTCTGCATGTGTATTCATATAGCTATCTTATCTCTGTGTGTGTCTTTGTGTCTGCTTTCTCTTCCTATAGAGACTTCAGTCATTATATTAAGATCCACCCTAATCCAATATGACCTCGTTTTAACTAATTACATCTGCAAATATCCTATTTTCAAACAATGACACATTCTGAAGTTCTAGTTGGACATAGATTTTTGGGGGACAATATTCAACCCATAACACCAAGTAAAAAAGTATTTAAAGAGGTGGGAGTGACATACTTTGCCAAATGACGCTGATTGTTCAAAACTGACAAGGATTGAGATTTAAATTTGATCACTAAAAATAGCCATAAGGGGTCACTGGACCCCTCAACAAGAGCGATTTCACGTGGCGGACGGGACCTGGGTGTAAGCCTGACTGGGTGCTCTTAAAACAGTATAGTGAAGAGAAGAATTAGAGACTGAGTACACATGACTCTTCTGAGAGTTTTGTGTAAATGATAGTAGAAAAATGAGGTGGGGGAGTGGAATAGAGAGATGAGAGAAATAATTGCATTTCTGTATGCTTATGGGGATAAAAAGCGGGAGAGAAAACAATAATATTGGCTCAACAGCATGTTTTCTCTTCATATAATTAACATATCCTCACACAAATAAAAAACACACTCACCCTATTCTGACTTTTTAATCTTCCTTCCCTTGAGCGTGATGGAATCTAACTCCATTTTATGGATCTGGAGGCAAGGAGGGCTATTTGGAGTGAGGCTTGTGGATAACTGATAGCCCCTTGATGTCATCCTCAAATTCTTCAATGTAGGCAAACCAGCTCCAAATGCCACGAGACCTCAGAGTTTACACCAGAGAATGGTCAATTTTTTATGACTGACAAAGTAAATCTCTCATCTCTTGCAGCTGTGTTCTGATAGAGCTAACAATCAGATTCAGAGTTTGATTCTGCAAGCGTTCCTAGATTACTAGTTTAAATTCACAGCCTCTCTCAGGTCTTAGATTAAAGACAATGCATTGATTAAGAAAAAGTGAAACCCTCAGAAAAATTCCTTAGATGGAACTCATAAGAGTATATTCTCGGATAAGAGTATACTTAGGTTGTAAATCAATAACAAAAATACAAACAGGAGATCCTCATATACTCAGAGAGTAGTCAGTACATTTCTAAATAATCAACGGGCCAAAAAAGAAAGCATAATGTAATTTAGAAAATATTTTGAGTAAATATTCAAATACTGTATATCAAATAGGGATATTTGGGGATGGGATGCAACTAAACCAGTTCTTAAGGGAAAACTTAATGATATAAAGGCATGTAGTAGGAAAGACGAAAGGTTAAAAATTAACGAACCAAGAATCTGGTGTAAGATGTTAGAAAAATAAAAATACAGTAATCTCAAAGAGAGTAAAAGGAAGTAAGTAATAAAGATAAAAGCAGAATTAATAAAATTTAAAAAACATAATAAATCCACCTCTGAATATATAGATGCATATGTATATGTGTATAATCTGTACTCAGCACTAGCACAATATAAATAGGATATGTTATCATAACCACATTGAGTCTATATCAGGAATACAACATTGATTTAACATTAGAAAATCAGTCAGTGTTATTTGCCACATTAATAGCAAAGAGAGAAATTAAATGATTATCTCAGTATATTCAGCAGGTTTGATAAAATAAACAACTATTCATTATTAAAACAAAAACAAACAAGACAAAAAAAATTTCTTAACCAACTAGGAATGGAGAGAGACCTTTTTATTCTGTTTAATGATATTTACTAAATACACCCACATACAGGTATACACACTCATATATAAGAATAAACACACACATATGCAGTTAATTCTCATTCTCTTCAGTAGTTATGTTCCATAAAGTCACTAGGAACACTGAATTAGCAAATACTGAATCGTTGCTCCTAGGAGAAGTACAAAGTTTGGTTCCTGCGAGCTTCTATTCACAACATTTTCATCAACTCATTGAGTGTTTCTGTTTAAAGACAACGCTACAAATATATATTGTTGAATCATTAACAATGAAGTTACAAACAAGAGCACTATAATTCATGCCTGAATAAAGTTTATCTAACATATGTATTTTCTCTGTAATCCATGTGCTTAAGAACACTAAACAGCACTTCGACACTACACTTGGGGGCTATATTACACAGTGAAATTACCAATAAAATTGAAAAAAAGGTGACACCAAATTGTCTGCATAAAGGACACTATTTACAATGTGAGAGCTGAAAGAAGGCAGAGAATCGCATTGTTCAGCCTCAAATGAGAACATGTACTGACTCAAGCTTTTCACCACTCTGTGCATGTCCATGAATAACCATAAAAGTGCAGCAAGTATTGATTTTGGGGTAACAAACAAATTTTAGTGAGTAGGCAAATTCACAAACACAGAATCTGCAAATAATGAGGATCAACTATATGTGTAAACACACATAGACAGAAATATCATACTTAATATTGAAATATCGAAGGCTTTTTCTTTGAGATGAGGAATAAAACAATGTTGGCTGCTGTCACCATAGCTCTTCGACATTGTCACAATCCTAACCAGTACATTAAGTAAGAAAAATTTAAGTAAGAATTGCAAATAAATAAAACAGTCAACATTCACAATTGATATGATTGTACATTTTAAAATCCTAACATGAACCAAATTACAGCTTATGAATTTTTTAGAATGAATACACAAAAACCAGCTTATTTCTATATTAAAAAAAGTTAAAAATGCAATTTTAAACAGATGTTATTTATAATACCATCAATGCTATCACATTCTGAGGACTAAATCTAGCAAAAGATATATAAGATCTTCTCTGGAGTAATCATAAAAATGTAAAGAGAAAAATTAAATGATGCACATGCTTATGAATAGGAGGACTCAATATTATACAACGTCAGTTATCTCTAAATTGATCTATAGATTCAATATGAACTCAATGAAAATCCCAGCAGGGATTTTACAGTGGAAATTAACCATTATTCTTCAATGTATATATCAAGTTAAAGGCCTCAAAACAGTAAAGACTCAAAGAAAAACAAAGGGGAAGCATTTGTTCTATTAAACATAACAATTTATTAGAAAGCTACAGTAATACACAATAGTATTGGAGAAAAGATAGACAAATGTACCAAAGAAACTGAATAATAACCCCAGAAATGGAACACACATTTACGAGCATTTAATTTATGACAAAGTTGGCACTACTTCGTGGTGAGAAAGTAGTGGCATTTCTAATGAAAGAAACTAGGACAACTGGAAGCCAAATGGATAAAAATACTTTTGGCCTCTTAACCTCTACCTGTAAAAATAAAAACTAGACCGACAATAGTCTGAAATGTGCAAAGAAAATAATAAATGTTTTAGAAGATAGCAGAGGAGAAAAGCTCTATAACTTTGGAGTAGAACATGATTTATTAAACAAGACCCAAAAGCACTAACTCTAAAGGAAATAAACTGGTAAAATGAACTACATTATAATTAAGACTTTTTCCATCAAAATATACCATTTACTTAGTAAAAATGCAAGCCACAGGATGGGGTAGATATTTGCAACATAAACAACCTATGAAAGACTAATATCCAGAATATATAAATATCCTCTGCAGATCAATAAGACAATCATCATCTCATATACGAGAAAATCCAAGTAGCCAATAAACATGTGAAAAGATGTTCAAGCACATTTTTAATCAGAGAATATAAATCAAAACCATAGAGAGACAATAAAAAATACACTACAGTGGCAAAACAAAAACAAAACATATTGTGATAAAACTAAGTATGATAATTCTAAACGTTGGTGAGGAATTTGAGCAGTGGGAATATTTATACACTGCTAGTAAGCATATAGATTGCTAACACTTGGTAGTATCAAATAAACATAAATATATGCATATACTATGCTCTATGGATTCTACTCTTAGGTTATATCCTATGGAAAAGTGTGACTTTTTGCACTGAGGCATAAAATATAAAAAATATACATAATATATATGTATATATGAATGTTCATAGCAGCATTGTTTATAATAATGCAACTCTATGAAGAAATAAAAAGCAACCCAATGCAACTCTATAAAGAAATAAAAGATCAGCCCCAGTGGCCTCGTGGTTAAGTTCGACGTGCTCTAATTCAACCACCTGAGTTTGGCTCCCAGGCACGGACCTACACCACTCATCTGTCAGTGGTCATGCTGTGGTGGGAGCTCACATACAAAAAGAGGAAGATTGGCAACAGATGTTAGCTTGGAGTGAATCTTCCTCAGCAAAAAAAAAAAAAAAAAAAGAAAAGGAAAGAAAGAAAATATATGTAACATACACATTTCAGGAAATATTGTGTGGTAATGGAAATGAATAAACCACACTAACAATAGAGTTGAATCTTAAAGACTCAAGGAGGAAAAGCCAAACTCAATAGAATCAATAGAATACAGTCTGTATCATTTCAAAAAATATATATATACATACACACACACACATATATATTTGTATGCATAATTGAATAATGTAACTGTAAAGGAAGAAAAGAAATTGAATACTATAAAATTAAGACAGTGGTTACTCCCAGGGGAGAGGAGGAGTTATGATTTGGAAGAGATATGCAGGAGCATTAGGGGTCCTAGTTCTACTCTGGCTCTTACTGAGCTGGGGGTCACTCCACTGCTCACTCTACAATTCATTAAATTGTATATATATGTTTTTATCACATTTCCGTATATTTGTTATAAACAATATTTAAAAGTTAAAAAGACAGTTTGGAAAATAGGAGTAAAGGTAAATGAAATGGGTCTAGACATTTGGTGAAAGGGAACACGGGGGTTACACGAGCATTATGACTTTGCATTTATTTAATCAATGGCCTAATAATTCAGGTATAAAAGGAATGAACTACAATAAATTATAAGCCTGCTATAGTGACTCCTGTGCTTGATCTCATTCAGTCATCAAATGAAGTATTAGCATTCCCATTTCACCAATGGGCAGAAAAATTGAGTTCAAGAATGTTAAGTGGTTTGTATAAATTCTCACAGGCAGTAAATGATGGAACTAGGGTTCACATTCAGATGATATGACATATCTAACATGCTCTCCACTGTACCTCATTAGTGTCTTCTGTTTCTTACCTCCCCTGCCATCACAGTTCTTCCTTTAAAGGTATTTATTTAATAAAATTTTATTTAATTTTATTTAATAAAATAATTGGTTGAACATTTTTGAGGACACTATGGTGTAAGAAAAGTGCTAATAGCAGCAACATGGAAAGGAGTGTTGAATTATAGTTGGTAATGAGTAGTTATTTTATTCGGCCTTTGCCTCTCTAAAATGCTTGCATGTCATATGCTTCTTATAAGATAAATAGGACACAGAGAATTACACTAATATGTGTGCACAACACCATTCACATCTAAGGAGAATAAAAAGATCATCCACTTCATACATTAGCTTGCCATGACCAATGAAACACCTATTCGCTAGGATTAAAAGAATAATTATAAAAGAAAAGATAAACTCTAAATCTACATTGCATTTCTTCAGTCACATTCATGAATGCATTAGAAAATATAAGAAATAGCAAATATCAGAGCAGAAGAAGAAAAACACATTTAGGGCAGTGAAGTATACAAGTAAAGATAGCAAGAATGTAGGGCAGTAGAAAGTCAACAAGAAAGGGGCTATAGAAGCTGAGGAGGCACTAATCATAAAATTATAATATCAGTGACTATTGAAGCAGGGGCTCCACTTTTACTACCATACACAGAGTGGGCTTCTAGAGGAGAGGTATCTCTGTAAAATCTAAGGAACTATGCTCACAGAAGTCCTAGTCATGATCCTGGTATACATGGCTTTATGGCGTCTATTACAGTAATCCTAGGTGTACTCATTTTCTTTCTCCAATTTCCTCTCCATGATTTAGTTCATAATTTTATTATTCTTTTGAAATTACTTTTCTTTCTATTAAGAAACTGTTTACGAGAGAGTGACATTAGCATGACAGAGGAGTGAGTTGTTCCCTTTGTCTCTCCGCTCTGAGTTACAACCAGTAGGACATCCACTGATCAACAAATGACTTCTTGCACAGCACACCAGAATGCCTTAGAGATCCACACATCTATACATCTGATGGTGGGTAGACTGAACCTCCAGGAGGCAGTGGAACTAGGGGAGCAGACCCCTCCCCCTCCCCTGGTAGTGATGATCCAAAACAAGAATATCCCTGGCACTGGCGATAGTGCCCTGACCTAAGGTTTCAAAAAGCGTGGGAGACCAGAGGTTGCAAGAATAGCAAAGGCACTCCAGACTTAGCCCCTGCCCCTCCCCCAATGGTAGTGGGTGGTGCTGCTACCTGAGACTTTAGGAAACACAGCTGTGCTAGGGACTCAGCTCCCACTCCCTCCCCAGCAACAGTGACTCCAAAGCTTGTCCTTCCAGCAGTGAAGGCTGCATCCAAAATGTGGATACACCCAGTATTGGCGGGGCTCGGACCTGAGGTTTCAAAAAGCATACCAGAGCCAGAGACCAGAGGCTACAGGAGCAACATAGCACTTATGGCTCAGCCCTTACCCTCCCCTAGCAGTGACAGGTGGCACCTGTGACCTAAGGCTTTGGGAGCCACAGAAGTGCCTGTGACCCAGTCCCCAGTGGTAGTACCCCTGACACTGGCCCTACCAGCAGTGAGGGCTGCATACAAAACCCTGGTCCCCTGGAAGCAGCAGCAACACCCATGAATCCAGAGTCCCTGGTGTTTCAGCACCCCCAGATTACCCTGGAGCAGCAGTGCAGGTGATGCATGGGGCAGGAACACCAAGCCTGTGGAGAGTCTAAGGAGACCTAGGGGAACACAAGATCAAGGCGACCCCAGAAGCAACAGAAGTACTCACAGCCTGGTGACCCCAGTGGCAATCCCTGTGACGGCAGTGACATTGTAAGCAGCAAGGCACCAGCAACCTCAGGGGCACAAGCAGCACAAGGTGGGACCTGATAATGCCTCTGGTAGAGGCAGTGGAAGGTGGAAAGTGCAGACTCTCAAATGCAACCAGAAGCAGCTCAGAATAAGAGTAACCAAAGTCTTACCCAAATCAGAAATGTGTTTACTTCCACAAATGCACCAGCAGAGGAACAACTCATCAAGCACCTTTAAAAACTGCAGTAACACAATAAAAAGAAAATGACAACTCTCCAGAAACTAATCTTGAATTTAGAGAAGATTGTGACCTGACTGACAGAGAATTCAAAATAGCTGTCATGAAGAAACTCAGTGAGTTACAAGAAAGCTCAGACAGTACAATAAGCTCAGGAATAAAATTAATGAACAGATGGAGTACTTCACCAAAGAGATTGCAACTAAAAAAATAACAACACCCCCCCCCCCCGCCCTGGAAATTATGGAGATGAAGAACACAGTTAACAAAATGAAAAATAAAGTGGAAAGCATTGGAAATACAGCAGACCATATGGAAGAGAGAATTAGCAAGCTCAAGGGTAGAAATCTAGAAGTGATTCAGGTGGAAGAGGAGAGAGAACTAAGATTTTTAAAAAAATGAATTTCTATGGGAAATATCCAACTCAATTAGGAAAAGCAACCTAAGGATAATGAGTATCCCAGAAGGAAAAGAGAAAGAGAAAGAGTCAGAAACCCTATTTAACAAAGTAATATCTGAGAACTTCCCAAACCTGGTGAAAGAACTGGATATACAAGTACATGAAGTTAATAGAACTCGTAATTATCTCAATGCAAAAAGATCTTCTCCGAGGCATGTTATAATAAAACCGTCATAGTCAATGACAAAGAAAGAATACTAAGAGTGGCCAGAGCAAAGAAAATAACTTACAAAGGAACCTCCATCAGGCTATCTGTGGATTTCTCAGCAGAAACTCTACAGGCTAGGAGAGAGTGGAATGATATATTCAAAATATTAAAAGACAAATCTATGAGTCAAGAATATTCTAGCCAGCAAAATTATCCTTCAGATATGAAGAAGATATAAAGGCTTTCCCAAACAAACAAAAGCTAAGGGAGTTCATCACTACTAGATCTGCCTTACAAGAAATGTTGAAAGGAGCCTTCCTACTTGAAATAAAAAGCAAAGGTATACAAAGCTTTGAGCAAGGTGATAAGTAGGCAGACAGAAACAGAAAATAGCAACTCTGTATCAGAATAGGTTAGGAAACACTTAATTATAACATAAAGACTAAAGGGAAAGAAAGCAACAAAAATAACTATAACCACTTCAATTTGGTAACAAACTCACAATACAAAAAAAGGATAATTTGAGACAACAAAAACATAGAAGGAAAGAGGGAAAGGAGAGAATCTACATAGGCTAATGGAGATAAGATGCTATCAGCAGAAAAAGGACTATCTCATCTATAAGATCTTTTATACAAACCTCATGGTAACCACAAAAGAAAAAAATGAGAGCAGAGTCAAAAATCATAAAAAAGAGGAAACTGAGAAAAACATAACAGAAAACCACTAAACTGAAATAGCAGCCAGAAATACAAAAAAAAAGAAACAATATAAATATGGAACAAACAGGAAACAAGAGATTAAATGGCAGTATTAAGCCCTCATATATCAATAATCACTCTAAATGTAAATGGATTGAATTCACCAATCAAAAGACACAGAATGGCAGGAGAGATTAAAAAACAAGACCGCAACAATATGCTGCCTCCAGGAGACGCATCTTAGCTCTAAAGACAAACATAAGCTCAGAGTGAGGAGACAGAAAATGATACTCCAATCAAAGGGCAACCAAAAGAAACTGGGTGTAGCCATAACTATATCAGAAAAAATAGACTTCAAGCCAAAAACTATAAAAAAAGACAAAGATGGACATTATATAATAATGAAAGGGATATCCTACCAAGAAGACATAACACCACCTAACATAGGAGCACCTAAGTATATAAAGCAACTATTAACATATCTAAAGGGAGAAATTGACAGCAACACAATAACAGTAGGGGACCTTAACACCCCACTTACATCAGTGGATAGATAATCCAGACAGAAAGTCAACAAATAAACATGGGCCTTAAATGAAACACAAGACCAGATGGACTTAATAGATATATGTGTAGAACATCTCATCCTAAAGCAGCAGAATACACATTCTTCTCAAGTGCACATGGAATATTCTCAAAGATAGACCATATATTGGGAAACAAAACAAGCCTCAATGAATTTAAGCATCTTTTCCTACCACAGTGGAATGAAACTGGAAAGCAACTACAAGAAAAAAGCTGGAAAAGTCACAAATATGTGGAGACTAAAAAACATGCTACTGAGAAACTATTGGATCAATGAAGAAATCAAAAAATACCTAGAGACAAATGAAAATGAAAGCAGAACATACCAAAACTTATGGGATGCAAGCAAAAGCAGTACTAAGCGGGCAGTATATAGCGATACAGGCCTACCTCAAGAAACCAAAAACACTCAAACAAACAATCTAACACTATACTTAAAGAACTAGAATGAGAAGAAGAAACTAAGCCCAAAGTCGGTAGAAGAAAGGAAATAACAAAAATCAGAGCAGAAATAAATGAAATAGAGACTAAAAAGACAATAGAAAGGGTCAATGAAACTAAGAGTTGTTTCTTTGAAAAGGTAAATAAAACTTACAAACTTTTAGCTAGACTCACCAAGAAAAAAAGAGAGAGGACTCAAATAAAATCTGAAACGAGAGGAGAAATTACAACAGATGCCACAAAAATACAAAGGATTATAAGAGAATACTATGAAAAGCTATATGCCAACAAATTGGGTAACATAGAAGAAATGGATAAATTCTTTGAATCAAACAACTTCCTAAAACTTAATCAAAAAGAAATAAAGAATCTGAATAGACCAAGCACAAGTAAAGAGATTGAAGCAGTAATCAAAAACCTCCCAAAAAAACAAAGTCCAGGATCAGACAGCTTCTCTGGTGAATTTTACCAAGCATTCAAAGAAGATTTAATACCTATCCTTCTCAAACTCTTCCAAAAAATTGAAGAGGACAGAATGTTTCCTAACTCATTCTATGAGGCCAATGTTACCCTGATACCAAAATCAGACAAGGACAACACCAAAAAGGCAAATTACAAGCCAACATTGCTGATGAACATAGGTGCAAAAATCCTCAACAAAATATTGACAAATCAAATAAAACAATACATTAAAAGGATCATACATCAAGATAAAGTGGGATTATTCTAGGGATGCTAAGATGGTTCAAAATTTGCAAATCAATCAATGTTAATATACCACATTAACAAAATGAAAATAAAAATCACATGATCAACAGATGCAGAGAAAGCATTTGACAAGACTCAACATCCATTTATGATGAAAAACTCTCAACAAAGTTCACATAGAAGGAAAGCACTCAACATAATAAAGACCATATACGACCAACCAACAGCCAACATCATACTCAATAGTGAAAACTGAAAGCTATTCCTCTGAGATTGGGTACAAGACAAGGATGCCCACTCTTGTCCCTCATTCAAAATAGCAATGGAAATTCTAGCCAGAGCAATTAGGCAAGACAAAGAAATAAAAGGTATCCAACTGGAAAGGAAGAAGTAAAACTGTCACTATTTGCTGATGACATGATTTTATATATAGAAAACACAAAGAATCCACCCAAAAGCTATTAGAAATGATTAACAAATACAGTAAAATTGCAGGGTACAAAATCAACATACGAAAATTAGTCATATTTCTATACACTAGCAACAAATTAGCAGAAAGAGAAATCAAGAATACAATCTCATTTACAACTGGAACAAAAAGAATAAAATACCTAGGAATAAATTTAACCAAGGAAGTGAAAGAATTATACACTGAAAACTGTAAGACATTAGTGAAAGAAATTGAAGAAGATGTAAAGAAATTGAAAGATATTCGGTGCTCATGAATCGGACAAATAAACATAGTTAAAATGTCCATACAATCTAAAGCAATCTACAGATTTAATGCAATCCCAGTCAGAATCCCAATGACATTCTGCATGAAAGTTGAACAAAGAATCCTAAAATTTGGGGCTGGCTTGATGGCGCAAGTGGTTAAGTGTGAGAGCTCTGCTGCAGCGGCCCAGAGTTTGCTGGTTAGGATCCCAGGCGCACTCCGACACACTGCTTGGCAAGCCATGCTGTGGCAGCGTCCCATATAAAGTGGAGGAAGATGGGCACGGATGTTAGCCCAGGGCCAGTCGTCCTCAGCAAAAAAAGAGGAGGATTAGCAGATGTTAGCACAGGGCTGATCTCTTCACACACAAAAAAAAAAGAATCCTAAAATTTATATGGAACAACAAAAAACCCCGAATAACTAAAGCAATCCTGAGGAAAAAAAACAAAGCTGGAGGTGTCACAATCTCAGACTTCAAAATATAGTACAAAGCTATAGTAATCAAAACTGTATGGTACTGGCAGAAAAACAGACACACAGATCAATGGAACAGAATTGAGAACCCAGAAATAAAACCACACATCTATGGAGAGCTCATTTTTGACAAAGGAGTAAAGAACATACAATAGAGAAAGGAAAGTCTCTTCAATAAGTGATGTTGGGAAAACTGGAGAACCACATGCAAAAGAATGAAAGTGGACCATTATCTTACACCATACACAAAAATTAACTCAAAATGGGTTAAAGAGTTGGATATAAGACCTGAAACCATAAAACTCCTAGAAGAAAACATAAGCAGTATGCTCTTTGACATCTGTCTTAGCACTATCTTTTTGAATATCACGTGACCTCAAGCAAGGGAAACAAAAGAAAAAATAAATAAATGGACCACATCAAACTAAAAAGCTTCTGCATGGCAACGGAAAACACGAACACAATGAAAAGATAACCCACCAACTGGGAGAAAATATTTGTGAATCATATATCTGATCAGAGGTTAATAACCAAAATATATAAAGAACTCATACAACTTGACAACAAATGAACAACCCAATCAATAAATGGGCAGAGGATATGAACAGACATTTTTCCAAAGAAGATATACAGATGGCCAACAGGCACATGAAAAACGTTCAACATCACTAATTATTAGAAAAATGCAAATTAAAACTACAATAAGATATCACCTCACACCCGTCAGAATAGCTATTATTAAAAAGAGAAATAACAAATGCTGCTGATTCACAAAAGATCTCATACCTTAGGTTTGTGCCAAGCCCAATTTAATCCTGGATATTATGAATTGGAGAAAAAAAATCATGAAAGTATCTTTTTGTAGCTATGAATTTTATTCTAAAGATTATCTGTGAGGTGGGGTGCTGTGTGATAATTGTATCAATAGACCTTTATTAGCTCAAATGCTTTTCTCTTGTTTTGTTCGTTTTCAGTGCAGCCCAGTATTAATTCTATCATTTAAATGAAATTTCTGGTTTCAGTAGTAGAAACTGCTCTAAAACAATATCAAAGCCAAAGTCAACAGCACAGAAAGCAATAGTGATGAGGATCTTTCCTCTAAACACTACCAGAGTGTGGGAAGCTCTTGATTACCAACACTATGTATAGGCAGAGTGGATGAAGCAGTGCATGGATGGCAATGAGGAGAAAAACAATAAGAAGGATCATGGGAAGGAAATAGCATGGCAGGAAAAGTGGGATCCTGGACTCAAGACCTGGGTTGCATTCTGAATGGCTAACTAATTTTATGAACTTGAACAAATCATTTGACCTTTCTTGTTTCAGATTCCCGTTTGTAAAATACAAAGGCTACAGTAAACGGTATTTATTAATTTTTCAATATTTTTCAAAATTTTTGGTTATCCACACTGAGATATAAAGACTAAAAATAGGGGTGATACGTACTATATATGATAACTAGAAAAAATACGTGGGCATCAGTACCCTGTGTTTTTGATATACACAATGTCATTTTCCCTGTGTAGTGTGAATTAGCTAAAACTCTACAATTGTTAAAGGGTAGGCCTGGGATTTATCTCCAAGTCTTTGAAAAAAAGAGAAAATAAATGATATTGCATAGGTAGTTCAGTCCAGGAGTCTTTATTATATTGTCATAACTTGGAATCATTTTTTCTTTCCTAAATTTCTGATCCAGATATTCTCTAGAACTCTAAATTAATTTTTCCACAATAGTTTTCTCAGCCATGGATGCAAATGGACAGGTTATTGCAAGTGAAGACAAAAAGAAAGACACTTGCTAATATGTAAAGATCATTTGTATGTCAAGTGCTTTTAAATTGGGGATCATCTGTGTTGAGTATTTGTCGTGTTCTTAACTCTTCGCAAAGCAATGTAAAGATCAAGAATCAGAAAGCATTGGGCAGGGCCGGCCCTGTGGCTTAGCGGTTAGGTGCACGCGCTCCGCTGCTGGCGGCCCGGGCCCGGATCCCGGGTGCACACCGACGCACTGCTTCTCTGGCCATGCTGGGGCTGCGTCCCACATACAGCAACTAGAAGGATGTGCAACTATGACATACAACTATCTACTGGGGCTTTGGGGGAAAAATAAATAAATAAATAAAAATTTAAAAAAAAAAAAGAAAGCATTGGGCTTGCAACAAATTTACAGTATGGTTGGGAAGAGCATAGGAAGATTTGAACACCGGAAAGTTTGGGGACAGTGGAGAGACCATTTAAATGGTTTCAAAGAATCAGTTGAAAAGTTATGAGGAAGAAAGCAAAAATCCTGTTCGGAATTAAAAATTTTAGAAATGAAGAGCGATAGGGGTTTTCATCAAAATACTGTGACATAAGAAAAGTCATGTACACAAATGATGTGTAGATGTTTTGAATAGTGAGATGAGAAACCAGGAGACCAGTGAGGAGATTGCTGGAATAACCTGGCTAGGGGAATGTGAGAACAAGTCAGGATTCAGAGAATGTTTGCACTTAAGCATGCTCACAGGCTAACTGAAAATAGAAAAAATAGATGTTAATGGAATATTTCTTCATCTTCCAGTATCATTCCATCAGAGCTGATGCTTAAACTCGTAGACTGGCCTTGATAAACTTTAAGAAAGGAGGTTTACAATCTCTAAAAATATTCTACGAAAACAACATTTTTTCTGAGTATTAACTCGGAGCTTGGAGGGATTTCCAAAGATTAGTCTCCCTGCCTTTTGGCAGAATTGCTTTCAAGCCATGCCAGACAGATGGCTATGTATATAACAATTTAAAGATGCTCTGAAATTTATACAAAGATGCCACTAGAATGAGAGGGAGATTATAATCACAAGAAAACTTAACTCTACCCAGATCGACTGAAATGAAAGAGCTTTGACAATCTTCTAGGGAAAATAAAACTAAAATGTCTGTTTATCATACAGATAGAAAGGCGTAAATAGCATATGTTAGCCTTTGAAAACATGTGGTATCAAAAAAATTCCCAATGCATAGAAAATTAAGTGAGGGTCTGCTCTCATGAATATTATTACTAATTGGCAACTTAAAATTGATGCTAACCAGGTAGCATTCTTTTTTAGCTAGCTTAAAAATCCTAAACAGAAAGCAGCCTAAGAAAATTCATACTAAATCCATCCTGGTTTGTTTGCTCTGTAGTATGCATTAACATAGAACATGCTGTATAACTGACCATGAGGGCATTAATTTTTTGTATATTTTGTTCAAATGCACCCTAAGTGTCTAAAAGAACACCTGGAATGTAGCAGCCCGTGATATATACTCTTTGTCTGATTGAATACCCTCATTACACATATTTACATGGTCTTTTATATATTTCTTAAAAGGTTTAAAAATTTTTCACTTTATTCAGAGGTGATAGCAAGGCACCTCCCAATACATACATAATATCCACAAATCCTACAGAATATGATGTAAGATAAAGAGCTTCAGAGCACTGGATTTGGAATCAAAAGTTTGACTGCATTTGGGGTTGGGTGCTGCTGCCTATTAGTTATAAATCTTAGGTAAGTCATACGTTTCTCTGATCTTCAGTGTCCATATCAATAGTATGAGACTAAAAATATCCATTAGGTTAGGAATCAGATTTCTCATTGTTGGAGTGGGAGATTATAGATCAGCAAGTGAAAAAGTCTAGAACGATCCATGTGGTAATGGATCAGAGTTGGAGGCATCAGTATGAACTTGTTTTAGCTTAATCTAAATACGGATGGTTATAGAAATATGTATAGATATGTGTGTATACATGTTCCCATACATATATTTCCTTGCTCTGGCCACTAAGATGACCTAGGATCAATGGCAAACAGTAGCAATAAGCACATCTAGCATTCATATTTCAGTTTCTAACACCATCCTCCGATAAAAGAAACCAGGATTTCTTAGAGAAATAACTGTTTATAGGACTAGAGCAAGAAATGTATAAGATGAGCCCAGATCATCCTGCAGATGCCAGAAAGCTCTAAAAAAGCAAAACAAAACAAAAAAAAACCCAGAACTCACAACCCACGATGATGGGTGTATGTAAAAGGACATAGGAGCCAACTGAAAGAGCATCTAATGACCAAACTAGAGTGATTTCACCAACAAAACAAATAGGGTAATATTGGATTATTACTCTGGTATTATCCTGGTGCACTGTGCTGGCATAAATAATGTATTTAGTAAATAAATGATTGGAGGAGAGTAGACAAATTTCCCACGTAAAAACAATTCCAGATAACTTATGTAGATACTCTGCCCTTAACGAGGAAAAATATTATCTCTTATCTTGGGCTGTGCATAGAGACATTCTTCCCAAGAATACAATATGGAAAGGGGAGAAACAAGTAACTTTATAGTAGAGAAACCTGACAAATATCACCTCAGATTGGAGATCAAAGTGAACACCAATAGTGATGTCATATTGTAGAACGTAACTTTAATATGTGATGAAAATGTCACTTTACTTCTGTAATGTTCATCCTCAATATGTATAACTCCAGTGTAATCAAGAGAAAAAACATCAGGCCATCAGAAAAATTCCAACTGAAGGACATGCTACAAGATGTCTAATTGGTACGCCCCAAAGCTGTCAATGTCATCAAAAACAAAACAGTCTGAGAAACTGTGACATCCAAGAGGAGCCTAAGGAGACAGCACAACTAAATGTAATGGGATATCCTGGTTGGGATCCTAAAAAAGAAAAAGGACATTAGGTAAAAACTAACGAAATCTGAATAAAATACAGTAATAATGTATCAGTATTGTTTTATTAATTGTAACAAATGTACCCGACTAATGTAAGGTGCCTCTGCAAGGTTTCTGTAAATCTAAAACTCTTCTAAAATAAAACGTTTATTTAAAAAATACCTACCAGGGGGCCGGCCCAGTGGCGTAGTGGTTGGGTTCGCTCGCTCTGCTTTGGCGGCCCGAGATTCGCAGGTTTGGATCCCTGCTGTGGACCTAAGCACTGCTTATCAGGCCATGCTGTAGCAGGCATCCCACATATAAAGTAGAGGAAGATGGGCACGGATGTTAGCCCAGGGCCAATCATCCTCAGCAAAAGGAGGAGGATTGACAACACATGTTATCTCAGGGCTAATCTTCCTCACCAGAAAAAAATATATATACCTACCAGGTATAATCTATAGGGTTGCTGTAAAATTCAAATAAGGTAAACATGGTAAATATATAAGGCACAATGAAAATTGAAATTCCTTTTTCTTTGTTTAATTTGACAGAGAAATAGGTGGCACTTGAAGAAAATTAGAATTACATTACTGGGTATCCCATCGTTATCAAGAACTTCTCTTTTGGGCTCAGCTAGAGATGACTTGGTGATCCCATTAAAGGTAATGTCTACTCTGTCTTCTGTTGAATCTATATTTGATGTTGGAATAGACTAATTTATGCTACAGTAACAAATATCTTCCAAATCTCAGTGGCTTAAATTGACAAAAGTTTCTTTCTTGTTTACAATACATTTTCATTACAATTTGACTGTTTCACAACATCCTCACTCAAGAACATGAACTGATATATTCTCCACCAACTGGCATCTCACCATTTTCTCTAACCCTGGAAAACTGGGAAGAAACATAATCTTAAAAGTGCCTATGTCACAGTGACACATCACTTCAGCTCACATTTCATTGGGATTGGGCAAAGTAAGTCAAGCGGCCACATCTTCAAGGAGGTGGTGAACGGCAATCCTAAAACATACCTGCAGGTAGTAAAACCATCAATATTGGTGAACAGAGTGAATGACTATCATATTTTTTGGTAACAATCTCTGTTATGTATTTATTCCTTCATCCATTCAGCCAACAGTAAAGAACCAACTACGTTTATTCTTAATGAAATTGGAAAGTTTGTGTATCAGAAATTCATTCCCTCACTTCTTTGAGACTTCTATCACCACACAAGTGTTGCTCAAATGCTCAAGATCTCAAGATTCAAGCTGATACTCAGTATTGAAACTCCTAATTCTATCTGCCTGAAAAACTATGGGTGAAAATACATTGTTTTTTAGTAGATCATCTTCCTTCAGTGACTAGGTTTGATTTTGTTTCTTTCATAAATGTTGATAATATGGCGAAGAGGAGTGAGACAGCAGAAGCAATCAACACACAATAGTTGACTTACACGGAGATTTCACGATGAAACACAGGCTTTTCTTGAAATCCCAGCTCCACTATTTTTCTTTTTTTCTTTCCTCTTTCTACAAAAAAAAAAAAAAAAGAAAGAAAAGAACAAACCAGTCCTGAGTTAATTAGATGTGTTTGCTATTAGGTCAGTTGCAAAGACAGATAGAAACAAAACACAACCTCTGCCCTTCAATAAGCATCACGGTATAGTGGCTTATCTCTAGTTTATGTCTCTTATATCTGCTTTTGATGAATATTTTGAGGAAAGGCTTTTTTGATGAAAAGCCATCTCAGTCCCCTCTACATTTTCTCCTCTCATCTGCAAATAATCAGTGCTCACAAATTACACAAATCTGTTTAACGAGCAAGTATCACTTCCATGGCATAATATAGTTTGTAGCCGAGTTTTCCAAAGGTTATTGGCATTGCCTGTTATAGTGTCTGAAATTTCACTATCACAAATTCATTTCACTGGTAGAGGAGGGGAAATTTTAAGAGCCTACAATAAAAATGTGAAGACCTTAGGAAGAGGAGTACCTTAGGTTTATATTAGCTAGAATGAATGAAATTATCACTCGATAGTGCAGAGAGACCAAGACCTTGCAGTAATAAGGAATAGCAAAGAGCCCTAAAAGACATAAAATGGGAGAAACAGGCACTGAAAGAGGTTAGATGGATACGAAAGAAAAGTCTTGCTGAATTCACTATTTTGCCTACAGCTAAACTTGAATAAAAGAAACAGTGATATAAACATTGGAATAAAAGTTGCCTGCTGTTCAAATTTTCAGTTAATTGCCAGACCAATCTTTTCCGCTTAATATTTTAAAACAGTTTAATAAATCCTAAACATGCAGTATTAATAAATACATCGACAAGGAAGAAAAGGTCCTAGGGAGAATAAAATTCCTTTAAGTCATTTCCATGCTATTATTTTCAAGAAACACTGTAGGATTTAATATGAGATTAGCATCAAAATCAAGACAGGCCATTATGATTTTTTTAAACATCCTTCAGATATGCTTTTCTTGGTAGACTCCTTCTGCCTCCCACTGCCATTCTGTTTGGAGATAGTGTTTGAAATCAGGGCTCTGCTCAGCAGGCCATCTAGCAAGGAGAAATTAGCAAGCACAGACTAGAAGAATCTATTCACAGTCTAACAAGGCAAGCATTATGATTCCACTGACCAGATAAATGGAGCAGTGAGGATATTGAAGCTACAAGAAAATATTTATTATTAAAACACATTTCAGGAGCTTTCTGTTCTTCTGGGGATTAACGATGAATGGAAGTACTTATGATTAAAATATGAAGCCTGCTCTTTTTGTAAACAAAGCTTGTTTGATGAAACTTGCCAGGGGGTATCTGCCTCCATAATTTGAGGTCCTTTTCATTTTTCTGTCCTGGAATGACCATGCATTTTTCTTACAGGAAGCAATGTCATTAACGCAATCCAGTTGTTCACAGGCTACTTGAAACTTAACCATGCGTTCTTGTTTGCTCAGGCCGGGTTCAGTTAATTCTGCTGTTCTGGTATCTTTATTAATAGCACCACTTTCACTCTCAAAAGCATCCTGATTTAGGTGATAAATTATATGGTCACTCAACTAATAAGTAGCCTCAGTGACTGATTTTGGCTCAATATAAATTGATATCAGCTTCACACCAGTAATGATCAATGAAGAATTTTATTGATCATGTCATTTGGTTAGAGTGCTGCACTCATGAGGTCAAAAGCATGCATCTTAGGCATATAATGGCAGGGAAGAGTAAATCCATTTCGACATCAAATAATTTTCTCCTACCTATGCTAACTTTCACATACATTCAGGAACACTGCAAGAGAATATATCTTTGTGAATACACACTGTTCATTTGAAGGCTTACCAACCATGTGAATTTGAACAAGTTACTTTATCTCTATGAGCCTCAATTTTCTCATCTGTAGAACTGAGAAAAGAAAGAACTGGGTTATAATTTAAATAAAAATCGAAGTCTTCCTAAGGAGAGTCAGGTAGACAAAGATTACTGAATTTGGAAACAGAAGACATCAGACAATGATGCCATCACGTACTAGTTGTGAGACAGTGAACAACTCATTTTAACCACTCTGTGCCTTAGTTTCCTCATGTGTGAATAAGGATGTTAAATGTTTGAAGGTCTTTTCTGTTGCAAGGAAGGAGTATACAGGGATGGTGATGGGATGGGGAAATTGTATAACTGTATTGGGTGCCCGGAGGAGACTACATGTTAAAGTTATCTCAAAGCTGGGCCGGCCCTGTGGCTTAGCGGTTAAGTGCGCGCGCTCCGCTACTGGCGGCCTGGGTTCGGATCCGGGGCACGCACCGATGCACCGCTTCTCTGGCCACGCTGAGGCCGCGTCCCACATACAGCAACTAGAAGGATGTGCAATTATGACATACAACTATCTACTGGGGCTTTGGGGAAAAAAAAAGGAGGAGAATTGGCAATAGATGTTAGCTCAGGGCTGGTCTTCCTCAGCAAAAAGAGGAGGATTAGCACGGATGTGAGCTCAGGGCTGATCTTCCTCACAAAAAAAAAAAAAAAAGTTATCTCAAAGCTGAACAGACTGACAGACTGCTAAGGCTTTGGGATGAGGATAATTCTGATGATGTGGATGTTTGCAAAGCAGTTTCTGCCTTCTAGACAGAAGAATGGAATTTATTTTTGGACAGAGATTTTCTTGGTTCTTAAAAGTATTCAGTTGTCTAGCTCCCTTATTCATGAAGGTATGAGACAAATACTTTCTATGGTTAGCAAGAAAAATTTGTAAGCTTGTACAGCCACCCAATGCTGGTGCTACATCCTCAGGTGTAAGTGCACAGTTGATAAGGTAATTTGGATATATTAACAGGACTATACTTCTGCATAATTAGGAAAATATTTGTTTCTTCTTTTCCAAAATATGAATTTAAGTTTTCTTATGGCAGAAAATTATTATTCACTTCCAGGATATGCATAGGAATTTATGCCCAAACTTTTCCACAGGAGTGATCAAGAGCCAAAACTAGACTTCAGCAGGAGCAGGAAATGTATAAACCCTAAACATCTCAATTTATGCAGGAGAAAAAAACATTAATAGTAATTATTATCATTATTATTATTATTATAGCAGCTAACACTTACATAGTGCTTGTTATACAACAGCACTAACTAGACTACAGAGCTAAATACAATTTAAGTAACTTTCATACAATAATCATCTTAATTCTCACAATAACTCTATAAAATAGATACTATCATTTTCTCCAATTTACAGATGAGAAAAAGGAGAATTAAGGTCTCCAAAGTCACACGTCTAGTAAGGCATAGAGTTAGGATTCAAACATTAAGTGCTTTGACTTCAGAGTCATTTATCCAATGTCACTCCTTGGAACCACCTTTGGCATTATGAAATTTATACTGTAAGGTCTTATACTTGTTGTTATTTACAATTAAATAAGTTCAAGGTTGATAAAAGCACTGTAAGACTATTGTTTCTGGTGCTTGTGAAGCCAGATTCCACACTTCTGAGGGACAATGTTTCCGTTTAATGGCTCCCACCATTGTCATTCTGGAAAGTAGTGAATTCTAGGTCTGTAAAAAAGCTGAATCTTAGACCTAGGGGAAGAAAGATGCCTTGTCTCTTTGGATATAGATGGGCCGGGAGCCTGGAAAGCGGAGGTGTCAGAGCATTCACGGTCGTGACTCAATTCCTGCCATTGGAAGACATTCAGAAGCTAGAGAAGAAGCCAGCCTGGTGCAGGACTCAGTCAGGTTTGAGCTCATGGGCTCTAGGAGTAGTGACTTTGAATTGCAATGATAAGTCTTTTGGCTACGTTTCTATTATTTCTAAACTATAAACAAGACTTTTCACAAGTCAAAATGTGGTCTTATTAGTTCTGTGGGAAAACAGGGGCATCAGTGTTCCCTGAGGCCACAGTGGGATAGGAGCGGAGGTGACCAGTGGAAGACAGTGCTGCCCAAATAAAAAGCAGTCTCTCTAGAGTCAGTGATGGTTATGGCATAGACAGCTATGTAGGGGCAACATGAGTTTCTGGGCAGGGAATGCTTTGAGATTTGATTAGGATTACCTTTAGGCAGTATCTGGAAAACTCAGAAATTGCTTGGGGGACATTTGGCAGGGGCAGGCTGGAAAAGCTGGTGACATTTGAGTTACATAAGGATAAGTAAAGAAGTGAAATAGCCTAGGAAATAGTTTTAGAGCCTTACAATCATTGAATTCAGTTTTTCCAAGACATGAGACTCTTGGAGAAAGAAAATGAATTTACCCTTCAGGATAAGACCTGTGTGTGGTGATGACCCACTTTTCTGTGTGTATTTACTCTCATAACACCACTCCCACCTCCCAAAAAGGATCTCTTTATGTGAGCATATCAATATCCAATATTGTTATCAATCTCCACTCTGACCCCTCTTTGCTGATTTGTTCATATTTACTACCAGGTGAGATAACTGCTAAAGAAACACCCACTTGAACGTTCTCTTTTCCTTCTTCGTATCTTCCATGTCACTCCAGTGCCAATACAAAGGGTCAGAAGACATCAGCCTCAACCATCCTCTTCTGCTTCCTCTACCCTTTTTCTATAAAAAAGGATAAGAGCACCAGGCTTGATGAGCTTTGGAGACGGTCTGGGAATCTTCTCCTTGCTCATTATAACGACATTAAGAACCTTGTTCATCTTGTTCACAGATGCAGCCCCCGTGCCAAAGACTAATCACTCAACAAATTCATTACAGAGTAAATGAAGGTGTGATTCAATGCTCACAATTTCTGCTTCATCCCTCCAGGCAACTAGATTGGAAATCCAATCCTGGGTATCTTCTCTGTGCAGGTCCATTCAGCTTGGTATCTGCTTTATATCTTCCTACTCTCTCATATATATTCTGGGTTCCACTAGACATGTGTGTCTTGGCAGCAAAAGGAGGTGAAGGTAGGAAAGCCACACTCTGTAGGTTAAGCTATTTTGTAGTGAATATCAGTTGTTTGTGTCTGTGTCTGCTTAGCTTTCCTCCCTCTTCTTACCTCTGCATAACTATTTTTCTATGTAAATGCTCTCCAGAAATTCCATGTGGTTATGATGCAATTGTCAATCTCAGGGACATGTCCTTTTGAACCCAGGATTGGACATGTCACTCACACTGAGCCAATTAGACTTTTTTTCGTGGAGAGTTGAATTTTCAATGTAGATATAAAGAGGTAGAACACAGTTCAACTAAGTTCTCTGACAGTAGCCTCCTAGAGAAGTAATTAAGAAGCTACTGCTAATATGATTCCTAGAGTTTCCCCCAATTCTTGATCTGGGGGCGACTGCAGGTCTGATGGTTCATCTCTTCCTTCAGTTGTTAAAGCTATACCAGTACGTCCCCGTCAGCTCCTTCTTAGGTTAATCAAAATAATGTTCTGTTGCATGCAACCAAATAACCTTAATTACTTGTCAAGTTTTATCACCAGGTTACCAGAGAACTCCACTTGGGTTATGGACATAAGTCTGCCTAATAATCATGGGATACCACAGGGCTGGCCCGGTGGCGTAGTCGTTAAGTTTGCACACTCTGCTTCTGCGGCCTGGGATTAGCAAGTTCAGATCCCAGGTGTGGACCTATGCACTGCTCATCAAGCCATGCTGTGGTGGCGTCCCATATACAAAATAGAGGACGATGGACACAGATGTTAGCTCAGGGCCAATCTTCCTCAGCAAAAAAAATAATAATAATGGGACACCTTATCATTTGTGCTTATCTGACTTATTCAGGTATCTCCAGTGTCTAGAATAGTGTCTGGTATATAGTGAAAATTCAGTAAATATTTTATACAAATGAAAGAACAAAAGAATTGTTTTCTTGTAAGTATATTTCCCTCAGAAATCTCTGGAGGAACTTACTGTGGCTTGGAAAGAATTTCAGGCATTCCTGAGCCTTCCAGCCAAGAAACATTTAAATAGTACCTTCAAATTCTGATAATACTTCTAAAAATGTCATCTTTCTCTCAGGAAGGTTTCTGTGCCATACCACTATTTAACTGGTTAGTCTCGCTCATGTCTCTCAGTGTGCCTCTTATCTCAGCACTGATCATGAGACTAATCATTCACCACAGTGGCATAAGCCACAGCAGCCTCATGAAGGAAGAACCCCTCGGGATTTCATCAGAATGGCTAACAGGTATAGCTGGCACTTACAGCTCTATGAAATTCTGTGTAGCGTATTGTTATTTTTTCTCCTTACCTCACTGGGTAGTTTTGGTAATTACATTAGATACATCTGAAAAACATGTCTCACGTGCCTCTGCACGTGCTCCTGCCAATCTGTTGGTCTGTAAGACTCCCTATCTCCCACCCAAACACAATGTTCTTGGCTAACCCTTATGCATGCTCCATTTCTGGAATGGAGGATATCATTTCCTCAGGTAGACTCACTTCCCCCTCCTCTGTTCATTTGGTGGCCCCATTAGGTATTCTTCTCAAACGCAGTACTTCATCTTCCATGAGAGTAAATTACTTCTGTAAGCCATTACTCAACATTGTGCTTTCCAGCAGACTATGTACTTTAGATAGTCAGGACTTGAACCCTGTGTTCCTTGCTGTGCATAGCACAGCCTCTGTGTCTTCTATCTGCTTATGTATTTTAACTGACCAACAGATTGACCAGGAGGCTTTTGCTGACTATTAAGTACTCCATAAATATTTATTTACTTAGTAGTATATGGGAAAGGACTCCACAAAATATTTCTAAAAGGGTATATGTGCAAGCCTGCTGGTATAATTATCTGCTGACTATTATCACTGAAAATTCTAAAATACCCAGATGTTATAAATAATTAAAAAATAAATAAAACCTGATCTTTTTATATAATATGGTACATTGATAACTTAAGCCTCTAATGCACAAAGTAAAATGCTATTTAAATCCTCTTTTAAGAGATGGTAGTTAGGAAATAAACAGCATTACAATCCAGTTTTAAATGCACATTGATAAAATTAATTTCAATATGGCTTCAAGCACTGAACCTACCATGTCCTATTTCTGAGCAGTTCCACAATATCACTAATTGCTCTTTAGGTATCAAATAGCAGAGAAAGTTGACCAGGAGACCCTTTGGTAGAGGTACCACATCCACTTGGATCAGGGCTCTTGAGAAAGGCTAGCAAGATTCCCCAACAGCAATTATACATTTTCCCAGAGAGCTCCTTCTCTTCTCTGTACACACAAACACACACTCACACACACAAGTACACAATCCCCAAGAGGTACTAGAATTCTAACTACAGACTAGTCATTTTGCTGTTCAAAAATCACCTATTATATTCCACACACTGCTTACACTTAGGATGGTAATGGACCACTGCTAAGAACAAAGACCTTTCTAAAAGAAAAGGACTTGGATAGTTGTTTGAGAGGTGTTAGATTGCCAGGATAGGTAAGTTTGCTGAACTTGAGACAATTTACATTTTTCTCGGGGCCACCTAATTGGTCAGGCAATAATAGACACTGACCTCTTAAAAGCAAAACAAGGTAGCTCTTCTGAGTGAAGGCTTTAACAGATCTCAACTGCACTGAATAGACAACATTGTAAGTAATACCAGGCACAGCCCAAACCAGCTTTAGTAGAGAGCAGAGCAGGGAGCAAACCTAGTGTATGGGGGGCCTCCACCCATGACTTTACATAATTACAGAGAACACCTCAGGATGCTTTCATCAGAAGGGGTAACAGGTGTCTGGTTATATTCAAAATATCGAAGGAAGCCTTGATCAGATCAAGTTTATGAACGGTGTTGGTAGCCAAAGAGCAAAGGAAAGAGAATCATAGGCAATTGGCTACTGTGTAGTTATAGTATGAAAATACAGGAGGGTCAGAAAAGACTTCCATGTTAGAACTAATTATCTATCATATACTATTCATGTAATATAATTTCCCTTTTTCCCTCTTTTTCTTTATTTTTTTTAGCTGGCTCTTAGCACTTATAGCTAGTTTTTGCTAATTTATGTATCATTACAGAAATTTTTATTTATCATACAAGCATATACTCATATATAACATCAGTGTTTTCTTCAGTAAGATCACAGAATAATGTTGTCCTACAATTTAAAATGTTAAAGTATATTTTGTAAATCCTCATGTCTGTAAACTTAGATCTACCTAATGTTTGTTTGGATTTTTGTTTAATATTGGTGATGTTTTATTTCTTTTTTTATTGTAGTAAAACATACATAACATAAAATTTACTATTTTTAAGTGTACAGTTCTTAGCTCAAGTACATTCAAATCGCTGTGCAACCATCACTGCTATCCCTCTCCAGAATTTTTTCATATTCTCATACTGAAACTCTGCACCCATAAAACACTAACTCCCCATTTCTCTCTCTCCCCAGTCCCTGGCAACTACCATTTGACTACTTTAGACACCTCATACAAGTGGACTCATACAATATTTGTCCTTTTGTAACTGGCTTGTTTACTTACCATGTCTTCAAGGTTTATCCACGTTGCAGCAGGTCTCAGAACTTCCTTCCTTTCTAAAGCTGAATAATTTTCCACATGTATGTAATGCATTTTGTTTATCCATTTATCCATCAATGGACAATTGAGTTGCATACACCTTTTAGCTATTGTGAATAATGCTGCTATGAACATAGGTGTACAAATATCTTTTTGAGCCCCTGCTTTCATTTGTTTTGGGTATACACCCAGAAGTGAAATTGCTGGGTACTACGTTAATTCTATGTTTAATTTTTGGGGGGAATCACCATACCATTTTATACAATGATTGTACCATTTTACTTTCCCATCAGCAATGCACAAAGGTTCCAATTTCCCCACTTCCTTGTCAACACTTATTATTTTCTGTATGTTTTTTTTTTAACAATAGCCATCCTACTAGATGTTAAGTAGTATCTCTTTTAGCCAGTTTGAAACATCCTGTAACACATATTTCCCAGTCGGTGTAAGAAAACTGTGGATTGCCAGCCAAGGTTTGACACATTCCCTCAGTCACACTCTATCTTTTGTTCCTGTCCTAACTTTACATAGTTCTCCTCTGTCCATCTCTAATTTCTTGACTCTGTGACTTTCAGAACTCACATCTAGCTCTTCCACATATAAGTTTTACTCAATTTCAATCTTCAATTTTAGAACCTAGCATAGTACTCTCTCCTATATTCTGACTTTGCACATCTCTCCGACTCCAGCGACTTCCAGGGGCTCAGCTATAAATTTACTACTCATGTCTAGCTCAGCAACTCTGACCATGAGAGAAAGACTTAGGCAAAAACACTACCTGTGGCATGTCCCCAAATCTGAAAGTTTTGGCCAGCACCTTAGCTTTCTGATTTCTAGTGTAACTCTGACTCTAAAAAACAAATGTAAATTTTGTATGTAACACATATAATATATCCAGTCAGAAATAAATCTCACCAGAGCAGCTTCCTACCTAGGAGACTGCTCATCTAGTTTTGCCCACTTTTGGTACAAGAATATATATATGCCAATAAACATATGTCATTCATCCAGTACAGATATCCGACTATAACAGTATCTCAGAAATATATGAAGATGGACTTAAAGACTAATGCAGAATATCTGATGCCCAGGAAGTGATAATTATGTCTAGTTTTCTATATAATTAACTTATACAAAATTATACAAAGCAATTGTAAATAGTACATAAAGACAATTTTTATATCAAATTCTATTCTTCCTCAGAGGAATCTATGAGACTCTTAGAATAAGAGAATTTCTGCATTTTATTTGGTCCAGTTTCACCTTCTCTTTATATTGCCCCTATCTGTTGAGCCTGTTCTTTGTCATTCACGTGTTTTGTTTGTTATGTTTGTTCTACAATATTCTTTGCTATATATGTTTTGCAATATAATAGCGCTCACTACTATTTGTTTAAAATGCACTATTTGCCATTAAGTTTTTATTTTTAATTTAGAGCCTTTGTCAGATATATTTGAGCCTTCCAATATGCTCCACAAAATGCTTTTACTAGTTACTCGTTATAAGTTACTAGAATTGGTCTTTCTGCTCGTTGGGCTCTGACCCACCACTTGTCTTCGTGCTGAATCCTCTGGCCAGCTACTTTTCTCATCTGCATCTCTGCTTTAAATTTCCATAAAGGGAAGCGATGCTTCTTTTTAACGGTCTGAGCTAAAATTAATTCCTCTCCTATACAGTAAAAACACCTGGATGTTATAACACTTCCTTTGTACCATCACTGAATATTCTCTGAGACATTGTCAACTTATGGATATTACGATTTAGCTGTTTAACTCCTAAAAAGCACATGCAATCATGAAAAGGATTGGTGATTACATGTCTGTCTATTTCAGACAATATCACATATTTCAAAACTACCTTTGGTCAGCAAATCAATTATTTGTATTTGTAAATAAAATGAAAATACATTGAAACTCATTGTAATTCTTGTAGTTATGAATAACCTAATTACTGTCATTATGCAGCCAAAAAATAGGCACCACTCCCTTCAGAATTTCCTTAAGATGTGGAACTGGTGCCCTCATTTCTTTTTAGATTATCAGGCTCCCACCACCACCACTCACCCCCTCCCAATACAGCAACTCAATTTTATCTGCCTGCCAAGCCTTATCTTTTATACTTATCCCTTTACCTAACAGGAAAAAGAAAATAGTTTTTCCATGTTATTTTCTATGTGCTGCAGACAAATCATTCCAACTATGACACTATTCTTTTTATTCAATGTTAAGTGTCAACAAACCTCTATTTTTTAATATTATTTTATAATTTGGAATCATTTTATATACAAAAAATTTCATCTTTTTTCAAAATAACAGTATAGCAACTCGTCTCATCATACATGTAACAAACATAATATGCTTATATTCATTTATCTGGTAAGTGCCTAATTACTTTTAATCATAGATATTTCTCTATAAAAATAATATGATTGGTCACTCTTTCCAGATACTTTATGTTAAGGGTAATTGCCTTTAACTTTAACATAAAGTACTAATAGTGTAAAAATGAGCACAAGTAAAAATGGATTCACAACAGTTTTTCAGTTGGCTTAGGAGATAATGGGTAGTTCTGTGTCTTTTGACTCAGTAACTTAGTTGATTGCTATTTTTCATACATCAAGATTAGTTATATTCCCCAAACAACATGACAGTTTGCCCATTCATTTTTCCTAGGTATGGTATTTTACTTTTTAGAAGAACAATGATAGAGAATGATACAAAGCATATGCTCAGAAAGTTTGTCTAAACATGGCGTAGTGACCACATGTGCTTATCTTTTCACCCTCTCCCAAACTAAATTGAAACTAGACAAGGGAAGTAAAGAAATTGTTAACTTACAATGACAAAGAGAATAGAAAGATGATGACAGAGGATGAAAGAGTAAGACCTGGGATCATGACAAGGGAACCATCAAAGAAGAATGGAAAGGGACTTCCCAAGATAGCAACTGTACTCTGGACATTAAGAGCAATCTTTCCAGACTTGATGCTGGAAGACAGATAGCTATAGGAGGAAGGGGAGATGGGGGTGAAAGTTGGTAGTAGAATGGACATTAAAACATTTACTTATGTGTTTGGGCTTTGGAAAGAAAATATTGCTAGCTGCTAAAGGATATTTTGAAGTATATTGGGGAGAATACCATCCAGTGTATAAAAAACTAAGCAAAAAATAGTAATGCTAACTGCAGAGTAAACCAAAATAATTCAAGAAAGAAACTATTCAGTGGTGATAAATAATGCATAATTATAATACACTAATTCCTAACTATCGCTTTATTAAATAAAAATTTATAAGGAAGAGTGGGAGGATGAGAACAGTAGAAGTGGGAATGGTGTATGTATGCAAGAATAAAAGGCTCTCAACTAACACGAAAAGAAGAAAATAGACAGTAGAATCTGCCCAGAGTAGATAATTCAAGAAGCAGCAGTACATGTATATTTGGGGAGATAGAAACAGTGGGCAAAGGACCATGGATTTCATAGAAGCCTTTCAATATTACTTGACTTCTTTAAATATGTATATGTATTATTTAATAAAAAATAAATTGAAAGACAAAAACAGCAAAGCAGATATTCAAGAATTTTGGTCAATTGCTTTTCAAGTCAATTTGTAGAAAAAGATGTTTCTTGCAGTGACACATGCCAGCATTACAGGCTTTTAAATCAATCTTCTAATGATTTTTTTTTTGCACCTCCAATAATTTATAGTCTCTTATTAGGAAGCACAAAATTATGCAAAAATAAGACATTGTTATAGATAAATTGGAGCTAGGGAGCAAGCACATGGTATATGAGTTCCTTATTCATGTTTAAGATTTTTATAGCTCAATTTAATTTCTTTTTCTTTTCTTTTTTTGTTTTGCTGAGGAAGATTCGCCCTGAGCTAGCATCTGTTGCCAATCTTCCTCTATTCCGTATGTGGGATGCCGCCACAGCATGGCCACTGACGAGTGGTGTATGTCCGCGCCCGGGAACTGAACCTAGGCCGCCAAAGCAGAGCATGCCAAACTTAACCACTACGCCACTGGCACTGGCCCCTAATTTTTTTAAATATGAGAAAAATATGTAATATTTGCAAAATTTCCTCCATTTCCTGAAATGTAATTGATACTTAGCCAAATACATAGACCATAATTGAACAGTTTGATAAATTTCAAAAACACATACATTAATATCCAGATACAGAACATTTAAGTCACAAGAGAAACTTTCCTGATGCACTTGCCCAGTCAACGCTGGGCAGTTCATGCACCCTCCAGGGACAAGAACTGTTAAGATATTTGTCACCATAGATTAGTTTTATCTGTTTTAGAACTTTAAAAGGATAAAATCATAAAATATGTACTCTTTTGCCTATTAATTTTTTTGCTCATTATCTTTTGATGTATTCATCCGTGTTGCTATGCATATAGCAACATATAGTAGTTCATCCTTTTGTGTTGCTGAATACTATTCCTTTGTATGAATACACCTCAATGTTATCCATTCTCTTATTGATTGACATTTGGATTATTGCCAGTTTCTGACTATTCTGAATAAAATTTCTATGAATGTTGGTGTTCAAGTCTTTTTGTGGACATGTATTTTCATTTATCAATAGAAAATACACATGAGAGAAATTGCTGGATTGTGAGATAGATGTATGTATTACTTTATAAGAATCTACCAATATTTTTCCAAATTGGTTTACCATTTAGAATGCCCACTCATCAATGTATAAGAAGCTCAGTTATGTCATATCCTTGCCAGTATTTGGTGATATCAGAGTTTAGTTCTATCTTATTTTAATTTGTCTTAGCCATAAATGTAGGTATCTCAATTTTAATTTGAATCTGCTCAATGACTAATGAACAATTTTTTATGGGTTTATTGTCATTCATATAAAGCACTTTGCAAAGTATCTGGTTAAACATTTATCCATTTTTTGAATAGTTTTTATTATTGACATTTAGGAGGATTTTTTATATCCTTTCATCCCTAGTTGATTGTGATATATATGTATCGAGAACATTTTCTGTCAATCTGTGGTTTGTCTATCCATTTTTAAACAATGTTTTTTATGGCACAGTGTTTATTTTGGATGATGTGTAACTTAATATTTGTTATGGTTAGTGCTTTCTTTGTCCTGTTTAAGAAATATTTGTCTGCCCCAGAGCCCAAAAGGTAATATCCCATGATTTCTTCTAGAAACTTAATAATTTTAGCTTTCTAGAGACATAGCTCATAGGCTATGTCTATGATCCACCTCATATTTATATTTTATATTGTATATGACAAGGGTTGAGGTTATTAGATATATGGTATTTCAGAGAATTTTGGAGAATCATTTGTTGAAAAGATTAAAATTTATACCTAATAAATTTATGTGTTTTGCTGCTATTTTAATCGTATGTTTTTTGCTTCTTTATTGAGATATAATTAACAAACAAAAATTTACGTATTTAAAATGTAGGTAAGTTTTAATACATATATACACCAGTGAAAATATCACCACAATCAATTTAACTAATGTATCTATAAGACCCAAAGTTGTCTCACGCCCCTTTAGAGTCCCTTTTTCTTGGCCCACCCCATGTCACCACAATGTTACCTGCCAACCATTGATATTCTTTGTGTCACTATAGCTTAATTTGATGTTTTTAGAAATTTATATAAATGTAATCATCAGTATTTATTCTTCTTTGGGGATCTGTCTTCTTGCACTTAGCATAATTATTTTGAGATTCATGCATTTTGTTATTCATGTCAGTAGTTTGTTACTTTCTATTGTTGATAATTTTCCATTGTATGAATGTACCATAGTTTGTTTATCAATTCACTGGTTGATGGGCATTTGCAATGTTTACAGTTTTTTACCTATTATAAATAAACCTGCAATATACATTAACATACAAGTTGTTGTTTTGACATATGATTTCATTTTTCATGGGTGAATAGCTATGAAAGGAATGGCCGGGCCATATGATAGGCACATGTTTAATATTTGAGAAACTTCCAGTTTTTGAGAGTAGTTATAACATTTTACATACTTGCCAGCAGGATATGAGAGTTCCAGTTGATGCATATCCTCTACAACACTTGGTATGGTCACTTTTAATTTTAGCCATTCTAATAGATATATACTGGCATCTCATTGTTAATTTTTGTTTCCCTAACGACTAATTATGTTGAGCATATTTTCATGTGTTTATTTGACATCCTTATTATATCTGTATATCTTCTGTGTCCATCTCCTTTGTTGGTCTTCAGTCCAATACCAGATTGCCTAATTACTGCAGCTTTAAAATGTGTTCAAGTCAGGTCTTATAAGTCTTTAAAATGTGTTCTTCATTTCCAGTGTTGTTTTGGAAATTATAATCCTTTTCATTTTCATATGAAAAAATATGCTTGCATTTTGACTGGCATTGTTTTGAATCTATTGATCAGTTTGGAGAGAATTGACATCACTACAATATTGAGTCCTCTGACCCCTAAACTCAATATATCTCTACATTTATTTAGGTCTTCTTTAATATCTCACAGCAATATTTTGTTTTATTCAGCCTATTTGTCATGTGTCTCTTGACATATTCATATCCAAGAATTTCGTATTTTTCATGCTATTATAAATGGTGTTAATTTATATTTTATTTCAATTACTGATTGTTAAGTGCTCCTATATGTGGAAAAACATTTGAATTTTTATGATAATCTTGCATTATGCAATCTAGCTAAATTCACTTATTTATTTAGTTTCCATAAGATTTTCTACATATATGATCCTGTCATCTTCTAATAGTTTTACTTTCCGTTTCAACCTAGGTGCTTTTATTTCTCCGCTTACCTTATTGACTAGATACAATAAAAATGGATATCTTTGCCTTCTTTTTGATCTTTGGAGGAAATATGCTGTCGGCTGTAGGTTTTTCATAGATTTAATTTACCAGGTTAAGTTTCCTTTTCTTCCAAGTTTGTTGTGTTTTTATCAGGAGTAGATGTTAGATTTTGTTAAGTGTTTTTTCTACATCTATAAAAATATTTTTTTTCAGTTCAGTAACATGTGAATTACATTTATTGATTTTCATATGTTAATTAAATCTTGAATTCTTAGGAAAAGTCTCACTTCATTGTGGTGTATTTATCTTTTACATATTGTTGATTTTGATTTACTAAATAGGTTATGAATTTTTGCATGTATGTTCATGAGGGATATTGTTCTGTAGTCTTTTTTCCTTAGTTTTCTTTCCTTTCTTGTAATGCTGGTCTCACAGAATGAGTGGGGAATATTCTCTTATCTTTAATTTTCTAGTAGAATTTTTAGGATTTTTTTTTTTTATAGTTGGCAGAAATTACCACTGAAGCCATCTAGACTTTCAATTTCTTCAGTAGTTATAGGGCTATACAGGTTATCTATTTCTTCTTGAGCAAAATTTGTTACTTACTATCTCTTAAGGAATTTGTCTATTTCATCTAGGTTGCTAAAACCATTGGCAAAAAGCTATCATACTATTACCTATTATCCCTTTAATATATGTAGACTATGTCATAATGTTACCCCAAAAACTCTAGATTTCTCAAAATGAGAATTTTCATGGAACATCATTTTTATCTTTTTACTTTTGATTTATCTATATCTTTATAATTAAAATGTGCCTATTTTGAGCAGTAGGTCTTGTTTTTTATTATCCAATCTGAAAATCTCTGGCTTTTAATTTGTGTGTTTAGTTCATTTCATGCATTTAATGGGATTACTTTGATATTGTTAAGTGTAAATCTATTTTATTGCTTTTATTTATTCTTTGTTCCAACTCTTCTTCTCAATTCTAACCTTATTTCTACTATCTTTTGGATTATTTATTTTTTAAGACTTTATTTTTTTAGATCAGTTTTAGGTTCACAGCAAAATTGAGAGGAAGGTATAGAGATTCCCTATATTCTCTTCCCCCACACGTGTATACACTCCTCCATTATCAACATCCCCCACCAGAGTGATACATCTGTTACAATTGATAAACCTACATTGACACAGCATAATCACCCAAAGCCCATAGTTTACGTTAAGGTTCATTCTTGGAGTTGCATGTTCCATGGGTTTGAACAAATGTATAAGGACATGTATCTGTCATTACAGTATCATACAGAATATTCTCACTGCCTTATTATCCATTTTTTTAGCATTCTATTCTATCTCATCTATTTGCCTTTTTGTTTTACTTTGTTATTTTTTAACGTTTTCTAGGAATTACTATATGCATCCTTAACTTATTAGAGTATATCTTGAATGAATATTGTATCACCATCTATAATTTTAAAATTGAAGAGTTCTTTCAATTACCCTCTCCATTCTTTATGCTATATGGTTAGACATTTTGCTTCTAGATATGTTATAAGCCCCAAGGCACATTTTTATTTATTTTTTTCTTCAGTCAATTGTCTTTTATAAAAATAAGAGACAAGAAAAATAATTTTATGTTTGCATAAATTTTTCCATTTCTATCACAATTCATCATGAATGTAGATCTGCATGTCTTTCTGATATCATTTCATGTCAGCTAAGAACCTCTTTAAATACTTCCCATAGGGCAGACTTACTGGTGACAAAATTTACCAACTTTTATTCATATAAAGCTATTTATATTTTGCCATCATTTTTACACGTATACATGCTGGATATATAACTTAAGATAGATTTTTTCTTTTTTTTTCTTTTTTAAAAATATATCATCATTATTTTCTGGCTTTTATTGTTTCTGATGTGAATCCAGCAGTACGTTTTTCTTATTGGTTTTTTTGCATATAACATCTTTTGGCTGATTTAAAATGTCTTCTATTTGTCTTTGGTTTTCAACAACTAGATTATAATATCTTAGGTGTGCTCTTCTTTGTTTTCATCCTGCTTGGGGCTCATGAGTATCTTGTATCTCCATTTTTATATTTTTCCTCAAATTTGGAAAAACTTGGCTATTAATATTTAAAATATTTCTCACTCCAATCTATCTCTCTTCCCTTTTTTAATGTTTATTATACATATCTTAGACTATTTAATATTACCACACAGGTCATGGAAACTCAATCTTCTTTTTTCCTCTAAGTCAGGTTAGTTTCTTCTATTATCTCATCCTCAAGTTCAGTAGTTCTTTCTTCCATAGAATTAAATGTTCTATTAAGTCAATTCAGTAATATTTTTATTTAATATTTCAATTTTTTATTTCTAGTATTTCCAGCTGGCTCTTTTTTTTTAATCATTTCCATATCCATGCTGAGATTTCCCATCTGTATATTCATTGTGTCGTATTTTACTCTAAATCTTGAAACATTTATAATAGTTGCATTAAATCTCTTGCCTGATAATCCTAATATTCTTGTCATTTCTGCAACAAATTCTAATAACTGCTTTTTTCCTTCCATTTATGGGTCACTTTTTCGTGTTTCCTTGCATGTCCAGTAACTTTTATTGTATTCTGAACACTGTGAATGCTACATTGCTGAGTGCTTGCATTTTTTTGGTCTTCCTTTAAAGAACTTTGATATTTGTTCTCACAGATAATTTGCTAGCAGATCAGCTTGATCCTCCAAGGATTGTTTTTAGGTTTTGATAAAGCATATATAGAAGAGTCTCATTGCTAAGGCATGTCCCTTTTGAGCTATCAACTCTGTTCAATGAGAACTCTCCACTCTGCTATTGAGGAGTCTAGTGTCTCCAAGGACTGTGTTGACCTCCAGATTATTTATTTATCTCAAAGACCACCAGTAGCTATTCTCTGCTGGGCCTTGAAAATTTTCCTCCTAAGTATATGCAGCTTAGTATTCTGACAAAACCTCAAGGGAACTCAATGCAGATTTTAGTACCACTTCTCTGAGCCTCTCCCTATTCCCTAAAACCATGCCCCACAAATTCCACCCACCTCAGAAGCCTTGAGCTCCAATGTCTCTTCACCCCGACTACCGATAACTATTTGGGTTTACAGTTTTGTGCCACGGTTTAGCAAGTGTCCTCAGGCAGAACGTCAGATTGAATGTGAAACTCACTTTGTGTGTTTCCCTTCTATGAAAAATTATAGCTCTCTGCTGTCTGTTGTCCAGTGAATGGAAAACATCCATAAATTTTATTTAATTTTATACTTGTTGAATCTGGAGAGTAAATCCAATACATGTTACTCTGCCGTGGCTAAAACCACCCTTCTTTTTTATTTTTTTATTTTCTATTATTTTATTTATTTATTTTGTGAGGAGATTAGCCCTGAGTTAACATCTGTCGCCAATCCCCCTCTTTTTGCTGAAGAAGACTGACCCTAGACTAACATCCGTGCCCATCTTCCTCCACTTTATATGGGACGACACCACAGCACGGCTTGACAAGTGGTGCTTCAGTGGGCACCTGGGGTTCCAAACCTGAGAACCCCGGGCCGCTGCAGAGAAACATGTGCACTTAACTGCTACTCCACCCGGCCGGCCCCTACCTTTCTTTTTTAAAAACTTAAAAGTTTTAAAGAAATAACTGGAGAGCTTCTCCTAATAATAACACAATAAATATGTATTTACCTTGAAGGTAATCCTTCAGAGAACGTCATTGTCAAGGCCAATAGAGCAAGGCAAATTTGTAGTAGGTTAGAAACATTCTTTAGTCCATTTTGTTACTTTCAATAAAAAGTGGTTCTAACCTGGTGTCAACTACATATAGTTCATGGTGATTGTAAGCCATATTTCTCATGTTTTTTTTTTTTATCTTTACTTTGGATCCCGATCCACTAATCTTTATTTTCACAATTTACTTGATTCTATTCACACGTTCTGTATATTCTTGCCTTACCTTTCTGTGTGATACAGGGCAAATACTCACCACAAGTAAGTTATACATAAAATATTTTCACAAAGCAGGCTACATCTCTGAGGATGATGAAACTAATAATGTATACATATACTTGAATAACCTAGGCCAAACAAATTTGCTAAGCTTAAAAATCTTGTAAAGCAAGAGGAGAGACATGATGTTTTAATTCTACTTGAATTTTAAATAGAGGCACATGATAGTTTGGCAGTACAATGAGTGGTTCAAGCCTTGAAGATCTAGAATGTAAAATTAATTAGTATATTTACAAATAATCAATTACTTTTTGGTGTGCTTATAATAGTTGAATTCATATAAGACTGATACATGAAGCAGGATACAATTTATTAACTTATGGAAGATGATAGGTACAGGATTGCCTCTATCCCATATTTCTCTATCCTGGACTTTGATGCATATATGTCAAAAGAAACTGCCTTCTTTATGACATGTTTTCCTAGGCTAGCTATACTCCTTCCTTGATAAATTTGTCCTTTAACTTGGTTAATATCATCAGTGACACTAAAATTCAAGAAAATATTCCAGGCAATCTAGTATGAATTTTGTCTCCTCGTATAGATTTATTTAAATCATTTAACTCCCAGAGGAATTTTTGAAATCCTCTCAGGTTCTTGGAGGTAACCATATTCCCTGATACTCCCAATGAGGCACCAACTACCCTGCTTAAAAATCATTGACATGGGGCCGGCCCGGTGGCGCAAGCGGTTAAGTGCGCGCGCTCCGCTGCGGCGGCCCGGGGTTCGCTGGTTCGGATCCCGGGCGCGCACCGACGCACTGCTTGGTAAGCCATGCTGTGGCGGCGTCCCATATAAAGTGGAGGAAGATGGGCACGGATGTTAGCCCAGGGCCGTCTTCCTCAGCAAAAAAAAAAAAGAGGAGGATTGGCGGATGTTAGCTCAGGGCTGATCTCCTCACAAAAAAAAAAAAAAAAAAAAATCATTGACATAAGAGCTTTGCCATAATGAATAAAATTGGGGTCTTTTACATGAAAAAGATATACTGGTGTTCAATAATGTGATGTTGCAAGGAGGGAACTTGAATAAATACTGAAAGTAAGACATTGATCAATCGCACTGAAGGTTTTGGCAAATGTTTCAAGGTTCAGAAAATTGTAACTACAAATGTCAATGAAGGAACATTCTTCTCACTTGCACATTGTGGAAATCGCTGAGTTAGTGTACTGCATTTTCTAAATTCTAAGATACCAAAAAGACAAGTATCGCTAAAAAAATCATTATATTTGAATATTAAGAACATTGCTCAGTCACACCCACATAAATGCAAACGCCCTTCAAAATGAGTTAATAAAAAGAAAAAAAAGCATTTAAAAGGTGAAAATAACACCAAAACCCCAAACCTAAAAATATTCAAGCATTTTCTATGCATTAAGAGGGGAATACAGCTTTCAAAACATGAAATAACATGTCTACGCATTTTCCTATTTAAGGGAACATCACAGAAATCCTGACAGAATTGCAGCAAAATGATAGTGTCCTAAAGCAAAAGGAGTGCTCGTGTACTTTCACTGTTACAAGCTCGCAGATCCATGTGAGATGAAATAGACTGAAACATGACAAATGCAAACACTAGTCCTAAAAACAGCATGTCAGGTCCTTTGGTGTAATGTATGGATTCAAAGCAAATCTTGCTGTTTTCATGGGTTAATGTAACTCCAAAACACAGAGCAAAAGTATCTATTTTTCACGCTGAATGGAGTGTGCTATATAGTTTGATATAATGCATTGGGTTTCACCAAGGCGTAAAAAATAATGACTATGTCACTCTTCAGGTTTTAGCTTTAAAAAAATGAAGAAAGGAAAAGCTTACACAACCCCTTTGAAATGCCGTCCACAGAAAGCTTTTGGATTTTTTAAAGTATCTGCTAATGAATCAACAAAACTTATTAGAATACATTAATATATTTATAAAAGAATCAATTTAAAAGGTAAGATGCTTTTCACTTTACAGTAGTCATCAGAAAAAGTTTTTAAAATTACTTGTGCAACATTTAATCTGCTAATTGCCAAATATACTGAATTTCTCCTCCTAAATCTCATTTTTAATTTTATTACTGTGAGCTACTGAAACCATCCCAGTACGTTTATTCATTCACTCAGTAGGTACTTGTTGATCTCCTACTATGTGCCAACAAAGTCCTTGTCCTCAGGGAACTTTCAATCTACCTGAGGATGCTGCTAGGTTCTGGAAAAAGCAGTAAACAACATGGGCAAGTTTTCTGGCCCTCATAAAGCTATCATTCTACCTGGAGAGACTGATATTAAACAAAGGATTTTACAAAATATTTTAAATTTCAGCTTGATAATATCTGATAAGGGAAAATGCATGGTTATGAGAGTGTCTAGCAGGAAGTCTGGAATTGCTCTTTTCCATTTTTAATATATATAAAACTCTTTCAAATTCAAAGAATTCATTTGTAAATTTTTCTTATTTTATGAGCAACTTTTGGTTAATTGCATCACAGTCTTTGTTTATTTGCAAGTTCATGTTTATTAGCAGAAATGGACAGCACAGAGAGATCAAACTATCTAAAGTTCAGTAAGAGAGTATTTCTGAACTGTTTTCTGTTTGCCCACTTTGTGCTAGGCATTATTGCTTGCTCTGTGGATGCAAAAACATATAAGATAGTAACAGATTGGTTGACAACCAGAGTGATGCAGGATCAAAAGGGAAATGGGGAGGGGTTGATATGAGATGGAATGGGTGCTTGGTTTTGTTTAATTGTTCTAGAATGAGAAAATCTTGATTTTGTTTACAGGTTGAGTGGAAAGAGCCAATAAAGAGAAAGATGTTGAAAATGTAGGAGAAAGATTATATGGTTAATGAATTATTTGTGATTTCATTCAACAAAATGTGGTGCAAAGACAGAGGAATTCCTCCTAAATTTTTCTTTCTTCCACGAATCCCTATGAGAAGCAAACCATATAATGTATTACAAAAATTAGCCCAGGGAACCACCAGGAATGATGAGGGTTCCAAGCAAGAATAAACTCTTTCTGTTGTTGTTTATCTCCTTTTAAATATTTTTATTATAAAAGTAATATGGTAGCTGCTGCTTCAAAATATGCAACACATACTGATATACATAATGTAAAATGTGAAAGCCCCTCCCAATCATACTCTTAGAGTCAACCTAAGCTAGCAATGTATTTGTTTCCAGACAAACTCTCTCCCAATATACTTTGAAGTAAAAGTAACAACAAAAATCAACAAGATTTCATGCTTGCACAGTGAGTTCGAAGAAAACATGCTGAGGCCACGGATTAGCAAGACACTGATCATGGATGAGTACCAACCAGGTCAATGGGTTTTACCATGAAAATGGAAATGGAAACAGAAGACAGCATAGGTTAATGAAAGAGCGCTGCATGAATCACCCGGATCTTGAATTCCGGTCTCAGCTCTGCTGTTGATTTTCTGTTTGACCTTTGGTGAGTCATTTATTCCTCTTGGTCTCAATTTCCTTTTTTATAAAATAAGTAGGGTTGACTGGGTGATCTCTATGGTCTTTCTCAACATCAATGATTGACAGATTTTAGGAATTTCATTACTTCACGTTGAAATATTGTGTTGTAACTTCCATAGATTTTGGGATTATTAGAATTAGTGTTTTCAAAGATAATGATCTTAGATGATGAAAAATTAAATGACATTTGCTCCAAACAATGAGTCAAAGGAGCTAAACATAACAATGGTGTATATTTTAGATTCAAGTTCACTAGTATTACAAATGATATCACTTTACAAAACGAAGCCCTTGTAGTTGGCTATAAAACATTTAGAGATATATTGCCTCAAAAGATTTCTAATATCATAATTAGTAAAGTCCATTTTCATTAATTTAAATAAGCTATGCTGTAAGATCCCTCCCTTTGAAAATGACCAAAAATAGGTTGGATTGTTATTATAAGGTATCTTAAATCACATTTTTGCAAAACATTAACCTAGCAAAAAGTTACGTTAAATTTTTTTAAAGCTAAAAATATTTCACTGATATTTTCTCTCTGAAATCCCCTGATTTATCAAAGTTGAGATATAGTTTCAGAATAATAATTTATTCAGGCATAAGTTTAACAAACAGTTATAAAATACCAATTAAAACATTTAATGCTTAGACTCACCTTTCTAATTTGATTGATTTTTACGGAAATACAAGGTCATAGAGGACATAAGATATCAGTGGATGCTCTTGCTCTCTTGGCTGACTGATAAAGAGGAATCAAGGAAATCAATGAGAGAAATAAAGTTATTATTTGGAAAATTAGAGGCAAAAAATTATCAAACTGTTATTTTTAAAATATGCATACTATTGTAATTAAGTTCCATTTGTTTGGTACTCACAAACTTACTGCTAATTATTATTAGACTCATAATTAGTACTAATAATGTCAACTATCTTGTTAAGTATGTGCATATACTAGATTATAAAAGATCTTTAATGAAATTCAACAAATATTTATTGAGCATTTATCACTTGCCCATTAGTATTCAAAAAGATAGTGATATAAAGATGAAACGTGTGAATATGTGTGTATACATGCTTCAACAACTTCACAATCTTTAAATGCGAGAGGCCAACAAAAATGTTATAATATCATGAAACGGATGCTACAAGAAGCATGAACTCTCTTCGGGAGCATAGTGAAGGGAGTAATTAATTCTAGGGGAAGCAAGTGGCTTTACAGCATGGGTACCTTTAGTACTAGATCTTGAGCCGTAATTACAACTTCATCCAATACAGGTAATTAGAAGAGCATCCAGGGAATGAGGAATTGTATATAATAACTGGGAAGGGTGAAGATTAGTTCTTGTTTGAGAAATTGAAAGTAATCTAATCAGACTCATGTATAGAGTTTAATGTCTTAGAAGAAAAAAACCAGGGCAATAATTAGGGTCCAATTTTGAAGTATACTGATTGCCTTATCAAGATATTTTGACTATCTTTTTTTAATTGAAGTGAAAGTTTTCAACACTGGCTGTGATGTGTAATTACTTGTAAAGCTGCCCTGTCTGTTCCCAACCGAGATCAAATGGGAAGGAATCTCTGTGGAATACCCATAAACTAATATATTTTTAAACCCCATAACTTATTTTGATTCATATTAAAGTTTGAAAACCACTCTATAAGAGAAAGGGAGCTTTAGGCTTACCAGCAGGAAATTATATGATCAGCTCTTGATTTGGAAAAATAATTCTTGCCACTAATTGGAATCAAGAGAGACAAATAAACGAGTTGTTGCATCATCCCTGTGCTGGCCATTGAATTTTAGAACTGAATAAAACAGAGACGTTTCCTGCACTTATGCAGCTTACATGGCAGTGGAAGAGGCATTAATAAACACTGTTTTGTGCCCTATGTGTAATTGGAGATCAATATACGTTATTTGAATAAATAAATGAGTTTATCTCGTATACTAATTTTTAATACTTTATTTTGCTTTACCTATAGCCGGTGGTTGCCAAGCCTAGCTGTGCCTCAGGAGCAACAGGGGATCTTATTGACAATACAGGCATCAGAAGCTGCTGTGCAGTTTGAAGTCCATGAGTCTGTATTGCTAGAAAGCTTCCCGGGCAGCTTTTGAAGCGCTGTCAGCCCTAATTTGCAGAGGAGCTTTGGGCATTGAGAACACAGAACTTTAAGACCCAGATTTTCTAAATAATCTCTGTCTTGTACTTCACTCTATGCTTTGTAAAAATGACCTGAGATTTGGCTGAGAATTATAATTCAATTCAGTTTAAAGCTAACCAAAGCTATGCAACCAAGGTACGCCAGGTACTCAATGTTTGCGGGTGGATGGAGTTTGGTAAAAAGATGCTGTCAAGGACTCTACACTCGAGCACAGAAAACAGACACACCACTGACTATAATACAAGGCACTGCTAAATAGTGCTAAATGGAAGGACGAGTTACATACTGTGAGAAGGAAAAGAGGTTGTAATTAACTTTGTCTGGTGGAAGTAGATTGGGGGTGGGGTGGCATGGGAATTAGGGTAGCGTCACACTGGAGTTGTAGCAGAGTAGCAGGGTTTTGCAAGGTAAGACAGATTTCAAAGGGGGGATGGGGATGGCACCTCGGTACAAAAAAAGCATAAACAGATTCAGAAAAAGTTTTATTTTAATATTAATAATTTTGCTTAGTGGTCTCAAGAGGTAATATTTTCCAAAGTTTTTGTCACATTGAAAGACAAGTGTCTAGTTCTTTTGTACTCATGCAATTTACAAGATAAGACATGCAAGTTTCAAAAACCGAAGAACTAATCTTACAAGAATAACCCTGAGCATTTGACTGTGATTCTTTTTCAGTCACAATTTGCCTAGTTCACAGAACTCTCGTGGTCCCTTAATACCTTCCCTACATTCTCTTTCTTGGTTTTCATTTTCTTCTTTTGAAGATCACAGCTATCTGCATAATAGGCTATCTGTCTAAGAAGAGGGAGAGGGAGAGCAAAGCAGACCGTCTCAACTCCCATTGAAACTGAGAGTCTTCATAGAAGAGAAATGAAGAGAAATAAAAAATCAAATTTGAGAACAGAGAATAGTATCAGTTAAATCTCACTAGAGGCAAATTCAAGATGACTTTTGAAAATGTTTTCATTTGTGAATTTATACTCAACATTTCTTTTGGCCACATGGTTCCAGGATCAAATTGTTTTTTTTTTTCATTCTTTTCTTCTATCAGTGTCCCTTCTCTCTTAGGGCTGGCAAGCAAGCCATTATATAATGCACAAAATGTTAAAATATATCACAGTCCATATAATGGAACATAAATCATGCCTATACAATAACAGTTATTACAAAATTCTGTGTTAACATATAAAAATCACTGATTTGTCCCTAAAGTTTTAGTTTTTGAAATATTGCAAACAAAGTTAGCTAAAGCTTTACATGGCTCAAGCTAAAACAGCTGGGCTTCCTAACATTATATGTACTGTTTAAATAAGGTCAGATTATTTAATTATAGTGTTGTAAATGCTTACTCAGAAATGCAAAGCATTAATCAAAAGTACACTCATAAAGAGGGCCGGCCCGGTGGCGCAAGCGGTTAAGTGCGCGCGCTCCGCTGCGGCGGCCCGGGGTTCGCTGGTTCGGGTCCCGGGCGCGCACCGACGCACTGCTTGGTAAGCCATGCTATGGCGGTGTCCCATATAAAGTGGAGGAAGATAGGCACCGATGTTAGCCCAGGGCCGTCTTCCTCAGCAAAGAAAGAGGAGGATTGGCGGATGTTAGCTCAGGGCCGATCTCCTCACAAAAAAAAAAAAAAAAAAAAAAAAAAAAAAAAAAAAAAAAAAGTACACTCATAAAGTATATCAGGCAGAAGAAATGCACAGACAAGATTTTATTAGGAAAATCAAGCAACCAGCCCAGTTAATAAGTCTCCTCTTTCTAGCAATGATAGAATGTGGCATAATAAGAAGACTACAGGTTTGGCATCAGACACATTTAGGTAAGGATCCCACACCCACTATTTTAATAACTCTCTGACCTTGGATAAATTACTCAATCACTCTGAGTCTCAATTAACTTATCAGTAAAGGGGGGGAATATAACTAAATCTCAGGATTATTCCAAGGAATCTGAAAAATATAAAGTAACATAGCAATCACAAAGTAGGCCAGGTATTTGAATATTTAGAATTACTAGTAAAAGGAACACAGAGGTCTATTGCTTTAACATTTGTAGTGACAAATATCCAAAGAGTAATTCTGTGACTTGAGAGTGTCACAGATTTTGATTCACACTCTAGAATGTTAGACTTTACTATTTCAAGTTATTTGCGCTAAACCACAGGTTCCTCAGTTGACACTTGCAATACTTTGAATTCTCCTGCTCCTGTTCTGTCGACATGATAGATTGCAGCCATTTGCCCAGCATTCCTCATTATAGGACTACATACAGATTGACTGTGAGCTCATGCTCTTAAACAAAACAGAAGGGAATTTTCTTTAAAAGAAGGATGTCACTGCCTAAAGATGCAGTGTACACACAGTTTAATGACCAGCTTCTCATGTCATGAATCCTGTAATGGAGGAAGCGCTCTTCCCTCTGGGCTTTCTCTACAGCGGCACCCACCCCTTCTCATTTGCACTCATCTCTGCCAAATATTCTGTGAGCCAGTCACAGGGAGTAAGCAAATTACTGCTATTTCGAGCTCCTCGTCTGCAAAAGCAGGCAATGTCAGAGACGCTAAGATCTGGTTAGCATTATAATTTACTAGCTTTGTTGGAGGTTGAAAGATTCTGCATGCAAACACATGCAGTGTGAAAAGAGCAGGGCCGAAAGAAAGAATTAAATTGTCAACATAGTCTTGGAGCAAGAAATGGACACATCTTAAATATATTAACGCTATATACATATATGCATAGATGTAACAAACACATCTATTGATTCCATTGACATATAGTGTTCTGAAAAAAATATATGTATAATCCTACATACAACTAAAAAGAGAATTCTATATCCTAACCCTATGGTTCACCAGTACCGACCCCTTTTAGCAACACATACAGTTGTTATTTACAGGCATAATATACAAAGATATGTTAACTATATATAAACATATAGACACTTTATACAAACCTATAGAAAACTCTTTACACATACATATATTTAGTCCCTATATAAACATATGTAACCGAGATGTCATAAAATAAAATATGACAAAATATTTTGGTAGAAAGAATATTGTTTTCTTTTTTATCATTTTGAAATACTGCACTTTGTCAAATGGTTGTCTGATGCTTCTTTTTAATGATTTCTCACTTTCTTCATATAAGATCTCTGTTTTTATTATCTCTACAATTTTAACTCAAAGAAAACAGCTTTGTCTCCAGTTCCTAATTCATAGTCATTCTATACTTTCTTAGCTTGCTCGTCACAATCCATTACTCTCTTGGAGATTCTTAGGGCTGCCCTCCGTAGTGCTGACTCAATATAGCTTTGAGTCTTAACTGAGACAGAAAAATCCCCACAGCAGAGAACTCATCTATGACAAATTATAAAAAATGTAGTATCTTTTAGAGAGACATGTAAAATAACCTGCCCAAAATTTACTGGGAAATGATATTATGCAATGATTTAGACCGCAAGTAATAGGAGATGGTTCTGGGTTCAGATCCTAGCTCTGCCAGTTAGTGAATTTATGCAAATTACTAACCACTCCAGATATGCTTCATCATTAGGAAAGGGGAATATAGTAATACCTACCCCATAGGGTGGATTTGAGAACTAAGTGACATAATGCATTTAAAATACTTTACACAATCCTTGACACAAAGTAAATTCTCAGTAAACATCAGCTGTTATTGTTGCTATTTTTTAATTAGCATCTGCAAAACCAGATGATAATTCTAGTGCAATTCTGTCTAAGGATGGACCTCTTGCATATGTAGATTTAATGATTTCCAAGAACTATTATGTCAAAATGTGGGATGCCGATTTTATCAGTCTGTCCACAGATAAACTTTTACTAGGTGTAATTTTCCCATGTGATTGATAGCAGTATGTATGATAAAATCTGATAGACAACCACAGATGTTCTATTTCAAGCAATTATAGGCAGAAGCCCTATACTAAGTGGATTCCTCCCAGATATGCTGACACAAAATAAGAAAAATAATCCACATCCTCCTTTTTTGCCAGAGCAAAATGTCAATCTCTTTTAGATTTTTCAGACATCAGCAGAACATTTGCCTTGTTAAGAGTTACTACTACTTGTCAGCAGAAGCAGGAAGATGCAGGGCTTGCTTTGCTCTCCATACAAACGTTAAGCACTCACAAAGATGGCACCTAAAAACATGTACATACACATAAAATAACATATAGAGTTATTCATTTAGAAAATTACTTTTTTCTTGGCTTCCCTGTGCAGTTCCTTGGGTATAGTATATGTAGGACTAGTCAACCTAAATAAAAATTTTCTTTCAATAATAATAATTTTATTTTGGAAGGAGGAAGGAAGGAGGGAAAGAGGAAGAAAGAGAAGGTTGTATATTCTTCACTGTTGTTTGGTAGGATTTCTACATGTGTGAATGTGTGTATGTGTGTGTCTGTTTGTAAAATGAGGCACCTTTACCTCCACCTTGATAAATTGTCAAATACTTCTTTGAACTTTCCTTTCTTCCTTCATCTTCTTCCCCCTTCTCCATTTCACATTGCTCATTGAAGCTTGTTTATGTCAAATGAATCGATGGATGAGAACTTTCATTTATTCGAGCAGAATAAACACCAGGATTAAAAGATACCTCATTTGCCTTGGGAGGTGGTGAAGCACTATCTCAAAAACAGTTTGTATTTCATTTTGGATTCTAGGCATACAGACTACAGTTTTTTTAAATCTAATTTTGTACATACACAATATGGAAATCCTCGCCCATTTAATGTGCTTGTTCTCTTGATAATTATGCTCCCTATACACTTGTATATGCCTTAATACCTTGAGATAGCACCATCATTAGCAGCATCTGGAGTTCTTTTCCTGCTCTTTGGATAATGTGGGGATATTGGTATTTTGTTTATTTTTGTAAAGCTCACTTAAACCAATTGACCATAACCATAGAATAGAGACACGAAAATTCCACCTCCTGGCACAGTTGGGCATGTTTTTGTTGAATTTCTCCTGGTTTCTCTTCATACACCAAACCCCCCATCTAGTCTTTCTTTGCTTCTAAAGTTCAATGCCTGTTGTCTAAAGGGCTGGAGGAAGGGAGAAACTTCAGTGGCTGAGTCTGTACGTTGGCAGGTCTGTTTGAAAAAGCTTCCACGGCTGATTGAATCCACACTATGCTGGTCCAGCACCATTAATCCTTTACAACAAGGAACAGTCAATTAACTCATCTTAAAAAATAATTAATCTCATTTGAATTCTTCATAAGAATGATGATTTTCTTCCTAAGTGACAATGTGTGTGTGCCAGAGGGAGGGGCACATGAAAGAAAATGTCTCCTGGATATTACATAGTTCTTTCTTTGTAATATGTCATGCTAACTTCTGTATAGTTATTCGCTATAAAGTATGTGATAATGAGTGTGTGTATACTGCTACTTACATAACATTTGATAATTTCCAGTGAATCTGGAAATGCATGCCATCTTTGCCTTTGATTCCTGAAGTGAGAACAAACCTCAAGAGAAATAGAAAGAACCATTTTGACTCATTATTACCACGACGTAAAGTGACAAGGAGACATTACCCTGATACCACTGACTCACTATTAAGATTCAGCTATAACAATATTTGCTAACCACATACATTGAACAGAAATGTGAAGTTTACTTTGCCAGCACTCACTCTCACTCCACCCTTTACATTTTGGTGATCTTCAATGGGCAGCTCAATTGTTTATTTATATTAGTATTAAAGATTTATTTTATCTTATATGAAATCAAGGATCCTTTTGTGGAGGGTTGAAATCTAAGATTTTTTTATCTTTTTCCTAGTATCTCCCTTTATGAACTTTCCACAATGACAATATCTTCTCTAGAGAATGAAATGGATTACAGATAACATCTGGCTTTGTCAATCACGCGTCTTTCCAGTTATAGTCAAAGACATTTTTCTTTGTTAGACATTGTTTTCATAATCGTAAATTGTTTTAGGAGGGCATCAGAATTTCTCACACTTTATTCCAATGACTGCAGAAAGATAAGTCTTAAAATCACATACTTTTATGGTGAAAAGGAAATTGCAAGGAGAAGCAAATACACTTATTTTTGAGGGTGTTAATATAAACTGGAAAAAAATCTTATAATTATCAAAATGTTATTTTTGTTCTTGGAAAGCAATTTGGCTTGGCCTGAGGATATATCTTTGCAAGAATTATGGTTAAAGATGGCACACTGAACATATGTTTTTAGTTTTTCTTCCTCTCAACTATGAAATGATAGTGAGGATGCATAAATGTGAATAATCGTAAGCGACCATGAAAAGGAAAATAGCTCCCATTTGCACATCAGAGAAGTTGACTCTTTAGAGGGATCTGTAATTGGATAGGATTATATTGACTGAGAAACCAAAACAGGAGCTTTGACCAGCAAAAGGCAGGAGCTCATCTCTCCAATAGGCTTGAAAGAGGCTCAAACCCAGAACCAGCAGCTATAGAAAGAAACCAAATGTTGGCCCATAATCAGGGTAATTAGTGATTGTCTATAGAATAGCTTGATCAGGTGGCACCTCTCCTCCTACAGGTGTCCTCAAACGGAAGCTAGACACCCCAAATGGTGTCTAGCTAGACACCACTAGAAGAGGCGTCTAACATTTGTCCAAGGATAAGCCTATAAAACTACTTTCTGTATAAACTACATTGCTTGCCTGGGGGAAAGCTGCTGTAAGTCTTTATGCCTAAGAGAGAAGCAAAAAAGATCAAAGTAACTCCAAACGTAACATGGGTGGGGGAAATGGAGAATAAAAGGCAAGGCAGTGCTCTGCTCCTAATCTAGTTCTTCTTACTTTCACATTTGAAAAAGCCCCCAGCTTATCTAACTACTCTTGGCATTCTATGCCTCCTGATAATATTGTCAGTACTTTCCTCAATTCTTTACATGAATTAAATTAATCCATTTCACTCTCACAACAGCCCTGTGTGATGGGTGACAGTATTATCATCATCTAAGAGATAAGAAAACTGGGGTACAGAAATATTAAGTAATTTGCTTAAGTTCACACAGCTAGTAAGCATGAGAGCTGAGATTTGAACACAGAGTCTGGTTCAAGAATCTCACGTTCTTAACCATTACCTTAGGTCACCCTGATGCAACGCCTGCCATTTGATGTGCCACACAAAATCTGCAGGCAGCTTTCCCACATAGAGGAAAGGACTTCAGAGAAATAGATCAACAAAACTACAGGGAAAACCCGTGCCATCTCTCTATGTTTATCAGCTGAGTCCTTTGTTAAAAAATATGAACAGACAACCAAAAATCATCAAACATTTGAGGATACTCAACAGCCAGCAAGAGAGATGTCAAGATGAACAAATGGAACAACTGATTCCAAAAAAAAAAGCCAGAGACATTTTAAGGAACAAAAGAGAACTTTAAAAACTATAATGATTACACTTAGAGAAGTAAAAGAGGATATTCCATCAATAAAAAGTAAATACTGTATGGGGCCAGCCCGGTGATGTAGCAGTTTAGTTTGCATGCTCCACTTTGGCAGCCTGGGGTTCACAGGTTCAGATCCAGGATGTGGACCGATGCACCACTTGTCAAGCCATGCTGTGGCGGTGTCCCATGTAAAGTAGAGGAAGATGGGCACAGATGTTAGCCCAGGACCAAGCTTCCTCAGCAAAAAGAGGAGGAGTGGCAACGGATGCTAGCTCAGGAATAATTTTCCTCATAACGACAAAAAAAGTAAACATTGCAATGGAAAAAAAAAAAGTGATTATATAAAAGTAAAGTTTCAGGACCGGTCTGGTGGCATAGTGGTTAAGTTCACACACTCTGCTTTGACGGCTTGGAGTTCACAGGTTCAGATCCCAGGTGCAGACCTACACCACTCACCAAGCCATGCTGTGGCTGCAACCCACATACAAAATAGAGGAGGACTAGCACAGATGTTAGCTCAGGGACATCTTCCTCAAGCAAAAGGAGGAAGATTGGCAACACATATTAGCTCAGGGCCAGTCTTCCTCACCAAAAAATAGGTAAAGTTTCTTGAAAATTTCAAATCTGATTCCTAAAATTTAAAAAAGTCCTTAGCTCAGTAATACAACAGATCTGGTTTAAATCAAATTGTTCATCTTCTTTTTTTATTTTTATTTATTTATTTTTTTGTGAGGAAGATCGGCCCTGAGCTAACATCTGTGCTGATCCTCCTCTTTTTGCTGAGGAAGACCGGCTCTGAGCTAACATCTATTGCCAATCCTCCTTGTTTTTCCCCAAAGCCCCAGTAGATAGTTGTATGGCATAGCTGCATATCCTTCTAGTTGTTGTATGTGGGATGAGGCCTCAGCATGGCTGGAAAAGTGATACATTAGTGCGCGCCCGAGATCCGAACCCAGGCCGCCAGTAGCAAAGCGGGTGCACTTAACCACTAAGCCACGGGGCAGGCCCCAAATTGTTCATCTTGAATGACATAACTATGAACTCTCAGAATATGGAGAAAAGGAGAGAAATTAAAAAAATCAAGACAGGCATTCCAACATCCACTAAATAGAAATTCTAGAATGAGAGAACACAAAAAATTTAAGAGAAAAATGATAAAATTACAGAAGGATATAATTTCAATAATCTTAAAAAGTCATTTATTTTATATTTAAAGAATTCTCTGACTATCAAGTAGAAGGGGATAAAAAGATTTAAACCTAGAAATATTTTGGTAAAATTTATGAATTTGAAGGGAAATTACAAAAGCTTTCAGAATGGAAAAAAATAAGCAAGTTGTTTCCAAAGGAATAAGAATTCAGACTGACATCGCTTTGACTACCACCAGCTCCAAGCTTGATGATAATGGGGCGATGCATTCAAAGATCAGATGTAAATGACATTTTGGATTCGTAATTCCAAATCCATCCAAGTGTCAAGCAAAAAAATATTCCAGACAGACTCAGATAATTTATGTCTCATATACACTTCTTTCAAAAATTTTCTTGAGTGTGTATTCAAACAAAAAGATAAATACATCCAAGATAGAAGGTATTTAATCCAAGGCAGGTGGGACTAAACTAGGAGGGCAAATAGTACAAATCAAAGACGACAACTATGCAGGAGGCCTAGAAAGCAGTACATCCAAACTAGAACAAGTTAATCATAAAATGTGTCTTCAAGAAGAAAGCGGGTTTGATCAATAGATTGTGTAATTAGGAAAATAAAGACCTCCATTGGTCTCTTTTATCAACAAGAAACAAACAGAGAAATACAACTCTGGAAAATGTTTTAAATTTTTTAAAAACTTGAAAATACAATAAAATTATGTGTCTAATATGAAATGAGCTAAAAGGTGATATAATTTTAAGTAAACACTTGAATATAAGAGAAGAGAATTTATCTTACCTAGGCATGTAGAAAATTCTTATTTGAGTTGCAAAACTTTATAAAATAGAATTGAATTTCTTTTCTTTGGTCAAATCACTGTATTGCTTATTTAGAGATATATTTTACCTATTCATAAGCTTGTTTCCATTAGTTATCTTTAGACTGAATAGTAGGCGAAGCATTCAAGAGAGTTGATTTTAGTTACAGAATGTGAATGTTCTAATCATGGAAGCTTGAAAATGTCCACTTTATGTTATAATTGCCAGAAGCCAGACACAGGAGGAGCAGAGGAGAGAAGCTGTGTATTAGTTAATTTCTTCTTCCTACATAGCAAGGAATCAGTAGGTACTGTTTAACAATTACAGACTAAAAGTAGCGACGTATGATTTTACAGTTAAAAAATACAACTATAAGAAGGACATAAAATTACAAAAACAAAAATGAGGCAGGGAAAGAAGAGGAAAATAGAGAGTAGATAATGTAACTATGCTAAATTTCAGCTACAATGGTAAAATGCCAAGAGATATCGTCCAATTGATAAAATGATATTGATAAATCAAAAAATAAAGGTGTGAAAACATTTAGGTTAATGGTTGTAAGTATAACATTCATTTGTAAAAATTAATATCAGAAAGTGGGGTAGTGTGCCCCTCTAGGAAGTGGGGTGCTATGGTGGGAGAGAGCAGAAAGCATTTTAATTTTACGTATACCCTTCAATACTATTTGAAATCTTAAATCAGGAGCATGTATTAGTACTATAATAGAAAAATAAAAGGACCAAAAGTTATAAAAATGTATGTATACATATACATACATATATATGTCTATGTGTATACATGTGCATGTAGATACATAGGTACATGGAAACATGCATATACATGAATATATGAACATACTATATACATATCCAGCCATTCAGATTTGTTTTTCCTTTGAAAATGTTTGTAAAACTCACTTAGGTACCTATTTTTAAATATCTAATGCTGTCTTTTAATCAAGATCTGTATGCTTTCTAGTTGTGCAATTCTGCAACATCACTGTCAGTATTCCTTCCTATGGGTCAAGCAGATTCTAGGGATAATGAATACATATGGTCCAATAAATTGTAAACTCTATTAAATACACAAAGTTAATCTCATGACTCTGACAGGGTGGTATATCCAGCTTCATGGGCTTTATTATTTTTCCTTGATCATTAGGGCTTAAAATGCGCAGTTTCTCAAGAAAGAAGCTGAACTGTTACCCATCCAGAAGATTTCTTGTGCACTGGTTGCTGTTCTGAAGAGTATTTTAATCTCTCAGTGGAACACATTTGGAGGGTAATGATTTTAAGATGCTAAAATCCCACAGCACAGAAATTTGGCCAGATCATGATCCAAACAGAATTCAGAAAAACTGTGGAGTTGGAGGAGGCCAACACTATCTGATCAGTATACTGCCTTGCCTCATCCACACTATTCCAGGAGGTAACTTTGATAAAGGTTAACATAAACAAATAAACCTGTTTTTTTCTAATTAAGAGTATACCTGTTAACATTTTTTAATCGTCAATTTTTCAAATTCTGGTTCTAGTATCTTTTTTTTTAACTTTATTGAGGAATAATTCACAAATTTTATTAGCACTGTCGAGTCAATTCCGACTCCTAGCGACCCTGTGTACAGCAGAGCGGAACCCTGCCCAGTCTCTTTGCACCATCCTCTCACCTCCGGTGCTATATCAGACAATGCTCTGCTGCTATTCACTGGGTTTTCATCGTCAGTTTTTTCGGGAGTGGGTGGCCAGGTCCTTCTTCCTAGTTTGTCTTATTCTGGAAGCTCCGCTGAAACCTGTACACTATGGATGACCCTGCTGGTATTAGAAACACCAGTGACACAGCATCACAGCAACACGCTGACCGGGAAACGAACCCAGGCTATGGTGGTGAGAACGCCAAATCTTAACAACTAGACTACCCATGCTAGCTAATTGACAAATATAATTGTATATATTTAAAATATACAACAGGATGATTTGATTTACATATACATTGTAGAATGATTACTACGATCAAGGTCATGTGGTTAACGTAGGTAACTCTTTTTGTGTGTGTGTGGTGAGAATGCTTAAGATCTACTCTCAGCAACTTTCAAGTATACACTATCATATTATTAACTATAGTCATCATGCTGAAATAGATCCTCAGAATTTATTCCTCTGAGAACTGAAAATTTGTGACCTTTGACCTACACCATCCCATTTCGCCAAAGCCAACCCCAACCACCCCGCTCTGACAACTACCATTCTATTCTCTGTTTCTATAAAATCGGCATTTTGTTTTTGTTTTTTGTTTTAAGAATCCACATAAAAGTGATACCATACAGTTTTTGTCTTTATCTTTCTGGCTTATTTCACATAGCATAATGCCCTCGAGATACATCCATGTTGCTGTATAGGGCAGGATTTCCTTCTTTTTATGGCTGAATACTATTCCATTGTGATTTTTATTCCACATTTTCTTTATCCAGTCATCCAATGAGGGACGCTTAGCTTGTTTGCTTATCTTAGCTATTATGAGTAATGCTGCAATAAACATGGGAGTGCAGATATCTCTCCAAGATACTGATTTCAATTTCCTTGGCTATATCCCTAGGAGTGGAATTGCTGGATCACATGATAGTTCAATTCTTAATTTTTTGAGGAACTGCAATATTATTTTCTATAATACTTGCACCAATTTACATTCCCACCAACAGTGTATGAGTTCCCTTTTCTCCTCATCTTCACTATCGCTTTGTTATCTCTTGTCATTTTGGTAACAGCCATCCTAACGGGTGTGAGGTGATATCTCATTGTGGTTTTGATTTGCATTTCCCTGATGATTAGTGATGTTGAGCACCTTTTCATATACCTATTGGCCATCTGTATATCTTCTTTGGAAAATCTCTCTTTAGGCCCTTTGCCCATTTTTTAATTGGTATATTTGCTTTTATTGCTATTGAGTTGTATGAGTTCTTTATACATTTTGACAATTCCTTATCAGACATATGGTTTGTAAATATTTTCTCCCATTCTGTAGGTTACCTTTTCAATTTATTGATTATTTCCTTTGCTGTGCAGAAGTTCTTTAGTTTAACATAGTCCCACTTGTTTATTTTAGTTTTTGTTGCCTGTGCTTTTGGTGTCTTACCCAAGAAATCATTGCCGAGACCAACGTCAAGGATATTTTTCCCTATGTTTCCCTAAGAGTTTTATGGTTTCAGGTATTACATTTAAGTCTTTGATCCATTTTGAGTTAATTTTTGTGAATGGTGTAAGAGAGTTGTCCAGTTTCATTCTTTCGCATGTGGATATCCAGTTTTCCCAACACCATTCTGGAGACATCACATTATCTGATTTCAAGCTCTATTACAAAACTATAGCAATCAAAACAGTATGGTACTGGCATAAAAACAGGTATGTAGACCAGTGGGAGAGATAGAGAGCCCAGATATAAACTCATGCATATACGGTCAACTAATTTTTGACAAGGGTAGCAAGAACACACAATGGGGAAAGGGCAGTTTCTTCAATAAATGGTGTTGAGAAATCTAGTATCTCCTTTTTCATGAATCCTTTACTAATCATCCCAATCCACATTTATTTAAGCACTCATTCATTTGTGAGTGCCATGAATGAACATCATTTATTGAGCACTAATTATTTGTCAGGTAGTAAAATACACACATAAATGAAAGTTATAGACCTTGTCCTCAATGCAGGCAGGTCAACACATAATAAAGGAAATGAAGTGCTTGTGATAGAGGGGAGCATAGAACGCTTCAGGAACACAGAAGGATACCCAACACAGTCTAGTGAGAAAGGAGAAAAAGTTAGTGATCAGGATTCTAGAAGGAATATCTGAATTCAGTTGTGAAGGATGAGTAAGTGTTAACCAGCAAAGAAGAGTGCAAAGAGTCTTCAAGGCAGGAGATACCATTAAAACATCTATTAACTGTACTCCTGATTTGCATAGTTTTCTAATTTGTATTCCTAAAGAAGTCTCCTTGGCTGCTTGTGGAGAGTGAATTGAGCGAGTCAAGGATGGAAGCAAAGAACCATGTGTAGACTTTTGCAGTGATCTGTGTGAAAGATGATTATGGCTTGGACGGTGGGTGTAGAAAAGATGAAAAGAATAGGAGGGATTTGCGACATATTTTGGAAAAAGTGATGATATTACTAGATGATGGGTTATTTGCTAGGAAATGAAGGAAAAATAAGAACAAAAAATAATTCCCAGTAACCAGATGGATAGTGGTAATTTTACTGCGATAGGGCAGTCTGGGGAACAACATGTTTGGAGGCGGGAGGTAATTAATAACTTAATATTTTCATATATCTTGCATTCCTAATTAGGCAAAAAAAAAATCTCTTGAGTCCTAAGTATGACATGTTACTAAAAGAATAACTCTTTGGGCCGGCCCCGTGGCTTAGCGGTTGGGTGCGCGCTCCGCTGCTGTCGGCCTGGGTTCGGATCCCGGGCGCGCACTGACGCACCGCTTCTCTGGCCGTGCTGAGGCCGCGTCCCACATACAGCAACTAGAAGGAAGTGCAACTATGACATACAACTATCTACTGGGGCTTTGGAGGGAAAATAAATTAATAAATCTTTAAAAGAATAACTCTTTTAGAAGTTAGGTTATAGTACTAAGAAAATTAAGTTCATTTAATTTATGTGAAGTGGTTTTAGTATGTTATATAGTTAAGTGTAGAGGAAATTCATGGCCTTAAATAATTCAGGAGTACAGGGACAATGAGATGATTGGAGCCAGGATCAACTTCTACCAAGCTGCACGGTGTTGCCTGAAACATAGCCTTTATCATGAATCGTGGAGGCATAGGTTGCGAGAGGGGAATGAGGCTATCCATCCTTGCATTTTCTGGAAGTTCCACCAGCCTGCTTAAAAATATGGAATGGCTTTTCTTTTTGCTCTTAGGAGAAATTGCAAACTCCTCTCAAACCTGACACTACACTCCAGCCATATTGATCCTCTTTCTCCTCCTTGAACATGCCCCCTTCACACCTTTGCAATCACTATCTTCTCTGCCTCAAGGGCTCATCACCCAGCTCTTGAATGGTTTGCCTCAGTCCCATCCCTTAGGGTTTCAACAAAAATGTCCACTCCTCAGAGCAGGTTTTCTTTAGCACTCTAGTCAAAGTGACGTTGACCAGTTGTTTCTACATATCATAGCACTATCATAGTGTGTGTGTTTATTTTTTATTGTCCCCTGAATGTAAGCCCCATGAAAGCAAGCTTTGGCTGTCTTCTTCACTACAGTTCAAGGTTAGGCATAAAAAGTGATGAATAAGCATTTGTTATTTGACTCAAAAATAAAAATTAAATAATGCAAAGCAAATCGGAGGTACAGTTAATATATGTTTTAATGGTTTCCCCTGCCTAGAGGGTTCTTTCTATTCTTCTTTGCCTGATTAACTTATACTTGTTTCTCACAACAGATTTCAGATATTACTTCTAGGAGTCCCTACCTAGTCACATTTTCCTCTCACTACACTGGGTTGCATGCCCCTATGTTCCTAGAGCATTCTATACTTCTCTCTATTAAAATTTGATTTATTTCATTGTATTGTATAAGGGTGGCCTTTACATCTTCCCCCAAGCCTGCACTGCACCTGTTCTTCTGCCCTGCTCCTTCAACATACCACACAGACCCTGAGCTCACCAGAGACTGCCCCATGCACAGATTCTTCCCAGATAGGACCACAAATACCATGTTGGCCCTTAGTGCTGTGTGCAAAGCCTGTTCTGCTTCTCTTCTCGGTTCACTCTCTAACTCTCCTGAACAATATTTCATACTTTGTTTTGTCTTTTCAAACCACCAACACCCTTCCCTCATCTCACTCTCAGCTAATGGCTTTGTTTCTCATTTCACTTAGAAAATAGAAGCAATCAGAAGGGAACTTTCTTGCATTCCCACTATCAAATCTATACATTGATGTGTATCTCTATATTATTTATTTTTTTACTAGTAATAAACTATGGACTCTGTGTCCAGTATAAGTCAGTACTACTGCTTAGGTACTAGTCCCCATATCTTTTCCCATGCCAAAGGATTTGATAATTTTTTCTCTCTTGATTCATTAGGACTAAACAATTCCCATCTGTACATAAACATGTTGTGATATATATCATCTTAAAATATATATAGATATATTTTTTTTTTTTGTGAGGAAGATCAGCCCTGAGCTAACATCCGTGCTAATCCTCCTCTTTTTGCTGAGGAAGACCAGCTCTGAGCTAACATCTATTGCCAATCCTCCTCTTTTTTTTCCCCCAAAGCCCCAGTAGATAGTTGTATGGCATAGTTGCACATCCTTCTAGTTGCTGTATGTGGGACGTGGCCTCAGCATGGCCGGAGAAGTGGTGCGTCAGTGTGCGCCCAGGATGCGTGGCCGTGATCCGAACCCGGGCTGCCAGTAGCGGAGCGCGCGCACTTAACTGCTAAGCCACGGAGCTGGCCCCCATCTTAAAATATTTTAAATCCTCCATTTACCACCACATCCATCTCTAGCTGTCACCTTATTTTATGCTTTCTTTGACAATAGAGTTTCTTAAAAGTGTTGCCTATGTTTTCTGTCTGCTTCCGTTCTTTCCATTCTCTCTTACGTCTATATCAATCATGTTTTTTGAAAAAACACTCCCAGGACACTGCTCTTATTGAGGTCACTAATGGCCCCCACATTTCTAATTCTGATATCAGTTTTTGGACTTCATCCCACCCAATATATCAGCAGCATTTTGAGCCACTGCTTGCCCCATTCTTGAAACAGTTTGCTCATGGCCTCCAAACCACTCTCCTCATTGATTCTCCTTCTTCATAAATGATGGTTCCTTTTTGTCTTCCTAAAGTCTAAATGTTCAAGACTCTCATTCACTCCCTAATAAATAGGATAATAATTCCCTAATTTGTATCTCAACCTTAATCCCTAATGCCACTATTTCCCCAGTTATTGTCGCTAATGCCTGATTTCCACTTAACATGCTAAAACCAGAGTCTTTATATATTTATATATTTATTTATTTATTTATTTATTTATTTTCCCCAAAGCCCCAGTAGATAGTTGTACATCATAGCTGCACATCCTTCTAGTTGCTGTATGTGGGACGCGGCCTCAGCATGGCCGGAGAAGCAGTGCATTGGTGTGCCCGGGATCTGAACCCCGGCCGCCAGCAGCGGAGCGCGTGCACTTACCCGCTAAGCCACGGGGCTGGCCCTAAAACCAGAGTCTTTTTGCTACCACAAACCTGCTCCTTCTCCCATCTTTTTTATCTCAGTAAATAGAATTCCCATTTTTTCCAGTTGTTCCAACCAAAAACCTTGGAGTTAAGCTAAATTCTTCTCTTTTTCTCACTACCACACTTAATCCATCAGCCAGACCTGTTGGCTCTAACTTTAGATTAAATCTATAATTAGACTACCTCTTCCCACTCCATCAGTGCCATCCTAGACAACGCAACCTTCATCTGGAGTGTTGTACTGCAACAGCCTCCCAAAATACACTGTCAGCTTCTTTGCCTCTTTGGAGTCTATTCTCCACACCCAGCAACCATAATGAAGTGATCCTCATAAAGAAAAGTCTGATCAATTTCTCCTCAGCTCAAAAGCCTGTAATACATCTGATATCTCTCATAAAAAATCCACTGATTGAAGGAATACTACATGGAGTATTCTGGAGTCAAACTTATAGGTCTAAATTGTGGCTACACCATTGTCTTGCCCTGCGATCTTGGTTAAGTTAACTCTTCTATGTATTAATTTTTTCATGTGTAAAATGTTAATAAATTAATGTACCAAATTCATAAAATTATTGTGAAGATTACTTGAGTTAAAATTGGTTAAGCTTTTAGGATGATGCCTGGCACAGATGAAACGCTATGTAAGTGTTAATTGTTATTCGTTGTGGTCAAGAGGCCTTACATGATCTAGGCTTTCAATCTCCATTTGATCTTCCATCACTGTCTCCCTTGTTCATTTGCTCCAGTCTTGAGGGTCTCTTGCTGTTTATCAAGCATACCAGCAAAATCTACTTGCACATCTCTCAATCTAGAAGATTTTTGACTCATATCTGCATCACAAATCATCGCAAATTCTTTGGGTTTCTGCTCAAATAATATTTTATGAGAGACTCCTTTGACAATCCCGTTATATGAAAGAGCAAACCTTGTCCCATTCCATTACTGTGCCGTTTTTTGTATTACATAGTGTCTCTTGAAAAAACATGTTTTCCTCTGTTTATTTGGATATTATCTTCATGTTAGAGGTAACTTCCATGACAGCAGAAACTTAGTCTGTTTGTTCAGTGCAATATGCCACAAGCCTAGAAAGATGTCTGGCACATAATAAGGATTCAACAACAATTTGTTAAACTTGTCCTTCGATAATAATAAGTATTTATAATAATTCATAGCGAGGTATATTCTCTGCTAAGCGACAATTAACATACTAAAAAATGCACCTTATTAGGGGGATATAATAACAAAGCATGAACATAATTAAACAAAATTTATTGATTTTTTAGATTGCATAGGATAACATAACTAATTTTGCCACAAATTACTGAATTAAGTACTTTTCTTTCAAGAATTTAATTTCCAGGATTCCTATTGTGATTAATATTCATTCAGGTCTGAGTCCTACAATAACTATAATTATCGTAATTTTGAGACATCACAATAGTAATGGTCATATGTCCATAAATAAGTTATTAATAAAAATGTAAATTACATTCAGTAAACTCCACTTAAGATGTTCCAGGTGTACGTAGACTATTTTTAAAAGATTGCCATTAAAATAAAATGTTAGTTCTAAAATATTCCTTCCCTGACAGCTAGAAAAAGTTACTAACCAGACTATTACTGTTACTAGAATTCATCATTCTCATTTTTATTTTGTAGTTTTTTGTAGAGATGAGAAAAAATGTGTTTGGTATTGTAGCACTTTAGAAGAGTGCAAAGAATATTTACCACTAAGAATCTTAGGAGACTTTTTATAACCACAGACCTTCTACTACCCCAGTAGAGTCAGGCTGGGTCCCAGTCTAAACTTCATGCAAAAGAAAGAAAAGAAAAGTTTTGACAAAGCAAATTTAATTCAAAAGTACTACAGGGCCTCCTGCACAGTTGTCTTGCAATCTACCCCTCTTTCGTCCATCACGTCCTTGCACTATTAACTGAGGATTGCTTCCCACCAGCAACCGCCCCGCACACACACATTGGTTTCAAGTGTTTGTCAGTTACTGTGGTGAAAGTCCTCCCATGATGGCCTATTACAAGCACCATGATGAAGTCACTCAATGTGGAGTTGTGAAGAGATGAGCAGTAAACACACGATTACCTAGTATTTCCACTATACAGGTACAATAGATGTACATAAATTCAAGACCATAGAAGATAGTAAGATGCAGTAATTAGGAAGTGATGAGTTTTGAGTATTTATCACCTTGATTTTTAGTATAATGTATTTAATTGTAAATTTACATAATTTAAATATTAATAATGGCTGTGTTTAAAAACCAGCTTGCAAAATTCTTAAAAATTTAACGGCTCTCATAAACAGAAACAAGTCATCTCCAGCACAACACCATATACAAGGATCAAGAAGCTTGGAATAATGAGGCTGCCATCACCACTCTGCCACAACTGAATACATTTAAATGGAAAACATTTCTAAAAGTCTGCTTCACTTTGCCAAGCAATCTTTAAATGAAAATGTCTGCTTGACACTATTTTCATGAGCTCGCCTTCACTCCCATAACTAACAAAGAGGGCATCATTTTTAAAAGTTTTTATTTTCTAAGTCAATAATGTTTATCAACTTACTCATCACCTCCCCAATTTCTAAAGTGCTCTTTTTGGTAGTACCAGTATATTAGGGATAGAAGATGATGACAGGAAAGGAAAAGTTGTGAAAGAACTGGCAAGTTTATAGTCAGAATCAACTTTTTGCAAAATACTTAAGTGAAAATAACTGAATAAATGAAATTAAGAGATCTGATTTGTAAAACTATGCTGAAAAAAGTAGTAATATTCTCTTTCATCACCATTCATTATCCCATACAACTGATAGCTTATAATCAGGCATTACCATTGATGCCATTATCAGAAAAATGATTAACATGGTCTCTATCTTCCAAAAGTTATGTGAATATCTTAATATTCAGAGGCCCCTAATAGTGCCTTTCTGACTGATAAGTGGCTAAATGGTACTACCATTCTCCAAAAATGTTGTTTCTAGTAAATGAATATCAGACTAGTAGACTGCAAGAAATAAAGAAAAGGATGAGAAGAAAAGTGTTAACAAGAAATATTTATGGCACACGTGGCTATATAACGCCTTCCCTTGATGAAGGGGATATTTTAGAAACATGATAAAACTTCCAAAAGTCCATTAAATCTACTACAGAAAGCATAAGACAAAAGTCTCAGTTTTATTTGTCTGAAACTGTTAAAATTACAAATTGCTCACCAAGCTATAATATGTAATCAAAGAAAATGTAGAATGACACTCTCATTGGGACTACTTCTATCTCATTAAAGTATTGGACGTCCAATTCCTATTACCATCTGTTTAAGAAGTTTTAGTAAAGATACGGTTATTGTTTGTGATATATATAAAACGATATCAAGTACTAAACTTTCTTTGGCTGAATTTAGAATGACTTGGGCAGTGGAAGAATTATCTCTGTGCAAAATACTCCTACAAGAGCATAATTAAAGATCTTAGATTCTTTGCAAACACAGCATACATCATTTAAACATCATCAGAAGTTCATTCCAGTGACGAGGCAGAGTTTGATGAGAGAATGTGTGTTTATTGGCAACAAATTTCACACGCACAAAATAAAACTGTAATTAGCACCGTCATTTTAAATTCACACATAGGCTATGATTTCAACCTCTTTCCCTTTTAATTTGCATTTCTTTAATTTAAATAGATTTAATGTCTCACATCTTTGTTCAGCAAGAAGCGTAGTAGAAAAATTATAAACTTTGGGATCAGAAAGTAGTAGGTTCAAAACTGAGTCCTATTCTTTTAAGTCATTCCTCTCTAAGACTGTTTCTTTACATGTAAAATGTGGTCAAACACACCTTCCTCACATGGATTTTGTAGTCTCCTCATAAGAAAGTCTGTGGAGAAGTCAGGCCCATGAAGCTGTGAAGCATGTTCCACCATCTAGATCCAAGAGAATTCCATACTTTGTAAGCCCAGTAGGATGGGTCCAGTGGAAGAGAATGTGTATGAAGCCAGTGATTTGAGGTGCCTAGTCAATAGAAAGTAGAGCTTCTGTCTACTGTGTGAGTATATACACTTTTTAAAATTAAAATTTAAAAAAATTTCATCTAAAATCACACCACAATGAACAAAAAATAAAATAAAACCTTGCTAACAACTGCAGTTACTGTTGATCTATTCTTTCTTTTTGTATTAATGAATATTTCAGACATTCAAAATTGCCAAGTAAAACATAAGACAGCCTTGCACCCACCACACAACTTAATAAAACATTAATGTATCAAAATGCCATTTTTTGTTAGTTTAAATGCTTCTCAATTTTTTGAAAACATGGACCCTGAATAATTTACATCTTCTCTTATACAGAGAAGCCACTATTTTGGATGTGTGCATGGGGGAAAAATGGGTAAAAGAAAAAATATATATACACCCTGATGGAGCTTAAAATTTAATAGGAGAGCCAAAATACAATTGCAAAAAAGAACATCTATAAAACAAAGCATAATTTGAAGTTGTAAAGCAGAAGCACAAATTGAATCAGGGAGAATTCAGAGCAAAGAGTATCAGCATTCAATTGGAAAATGAGGAAAGCACTCAAGGAAGATATGGCTTTTGATATGGACCTTAAAAAATTAGTAAGAATTTGAGAAATGGAAGAGTATGAGCCATGACTCTTGATTAAAAGCCACATAAACTGACCATGTAGCTTTAGGCAAAAAGTAAATATATTGCAAAGTTATTGAGAGTTTAAGAATCAATAAAAGGTTGAAAGACTCAGCTCAGATAACAGGAAAGAAAAAGGGCAGGTTTAGAAAACTGGCAGGAATTTTGCTAGGCAGAAAGAAAAATCTAGCCAGAAACCATATTCACTATATACTACAGCTATTAACTCATCAGCATATTAACAACAACAACAATAACAAAAACGTGAGTTGTAAATGCCTTTTGATCCTTGCTTCACTTACTGGAGTCAACATCCTAGGCAGGGATAATCTAGAGGCATCCATTTAGCTAGTCTAGGTTGTGGGCTAGCAGCCTGGACTCAGGGATTGGGGAGTGGAAGACTGAAAGGAATGAGAATCCTGGTCAGTGACATTGTGGGAGATCAAAATTGGCCACCCTGAAATGCATCTCTTTACCTTGATTATCTTATCTGAAAGGAACTCTAACCTTCTCCAAACTTACACCTAAAAGTGACAGACTGGCAGGGTCCTCACTAAGCCCATTCTTTTCAAAGTTCTGTTTACCAAATATTTACATTTGTAAAGATATCTCCCTCTGTGTATTGGGAGGAGGGGGGATGGCCTCTCTGTGGGAACTCTTATCAGTATGGAAGGAGAGGACTTAGATCTACATACTCTTGATTGCTGTGATTTCTATCTCTCTGGCCACATTCTCTATAGGTGGCCCTGTGAAAGATTGTCTAACAAACATTTACATTTCCCTGTCCATGTGAATTGTCTTCTTCCCCTCTGAAATCCCAAACCACTACCACTCCCAACATCCTCCTTTGTCTTTAGCTGAAGATTATATTTAACATGAGAATCACTGCAATTGTGTTAAGAAACTCAGTTTCCCTGGTTTCTCCCATGTATACATGTTATTGAACTTGGTATTATTTTCTCCTGCTAATCTCTCTTTTAATTATTTGGCCAGCCATAAGAACGTTAAGGGAAAGGGCAGAGGGGGAGTCTCCCTCTTCCCCAACAACATCATAAGTGAAGGAATGAATACTACTTCTAGTAATTTGAATACCAAATTTCAGTAATTTGTATTCTGGCATACTATGCTATTTATGTTTATTAAAACACTGATTTTTTTTTTTTTAGTTTAAATTGACTTTTCAATATTTTTGAAAATATGAACCTTGAATCATTTACATTTTGAGTCATAACTAGAAAGATATAATTGACATTGATATTTTGAATCTAAAGAATACTCATTTGAAAGGCATCCTTCTTTGCCTATGTAATCCTCAGCAGAGGCAGAAAATTACTATTGACAATGTATAGTTTCTCTAGGAGGATAATGCTTAATCCAAGTTCAAAGATTTTCTGAACAAGTGGAATATAAAAATGCTGATACTGACGAGAGTGACGTCAGCGACATGGCGGAGTGACATTTCCCATGAACTCTTCCCCCAATAAGATACAAAAAAAGGAACAGTCACAGACCAACAATGGAACCCAAGACAGTGAAAAGCTAGATCAGAAAGATCCACACTGCCGCACATCTGAGAGTGGAACGTGCTGGGCCCCCAGAGGAAGTGGGGAGAGGTAAGGAGAACTCCTCTCCCTCCACATCAGATCAGCGATCCCAGTCTGCGCGGCTCCCAGAGACGGGGGAGGGGCGGCGCTCTGCAGGGAAACCGTAGCTCTTCAGGATCTCTCAGCCAGTGGGAAACTCCTGCACAGAGGACTCAGAAGAGCCACAGGGCTATCATCAACATCTGAGCACGCCAGAGAGGGGATAACGAGGGGCAAACGAGAGGCCTACCACACCAGGGACCCAGAGGGCAAAAGAGAGAGCCCCACCCCCATCCCCCGCAAACCAGACCCTGCAGCTCAGCTGACCAGACCAAACCAAGCCATCCACGGCAGACCAGCTCAAGCAATCCGACCCGAGGATCACAGCGGAAAAGCTATGGATCTCTGCGGATCTCAGCAGAAAAATCGCACAGAGAGCAGGGGGCTTATATTACATAGCCCTTTACCAGCACACAGTGGCGGCAGGTGGAAATAGCAAACAGAGATTTCCAGGATGAGGAAAAACAAAGCCAACACAGGAACCACAATGCAAAGATATATGAAATCACCAGACCAGAAGGAAAATGACAAGCACCCAGAAACCAACCCTGAAGACACAGAAATCCACAATCTAAATGACAGAGATTTCAAAATAGCTATCATAAAAACACTCAATGAAATACGAGACAACACAAACAATTCAATGAGATTAGGAGTTTCTTCACAAAAGAGATTGAAATCATAAAGAAAAACCAATCAGTGTTGCTGGAGATGAAGAACACAATGGAGGAGATAAAGGAGAATCTGGAATCTTTAAAGAACAGAGCTGACAATATGGAGGAAAGAATTAGCATTTTAGAGGATAGGAATACAGATATGCTCCAGCTGGAAGAGGAGAGAGAACTAAGACTAAAAAGAAATGAAGAAAGTCTCCGAGAAATATCTGACTCTATTAGGAAATATAACATAAGAATTATAGGTATTCCTGAGGGAGAAGCGAGGGAAAGAGAAACAGAGAGCCTATTCAAGGCAATAATAGCTGAGAATTTCCCAAATCTGGGGAAGGAGCAGGAAATACCAGTAAGTGAAGCCAACAGGTCACCTAAATATATTAACAGACAAAGGCCCTCTCCACGACACCTAGTGGTAAGGTTAGCCAGAGTCAATGACAAAGAAACAATATTAAGGGCAGCTAGGCAAAAATAAAAAGTAATGTACAAAGGAACTCCCATCAGGCTCTCAGCGGATTTCTCAACAGAAACTTTACAGGCTAGGAGAGACTGGAATGATATATTCAAAATACTGAAAGACAAAAACTTTCAGCCAAGAATACTCTATCCAGCAAAAATATCCTTCAAATTTGATGGAGAAATAGTAACTCTCCCAGATAAACAAAAGCTAAGGGAGTTCATAGCCACTAGACCCCCACTACAAGAAATACTCAAGAAGGCCCTCAGGCCTGAAAAAAAGAAGAGAAAGGGAATACAAAGCTTGGAGCAAGGAGAAAAATAGGTAGATAAACTCAGAAAAATAGTAGATCTTTACCGGAATAGGTTAGCAACCACTTAAATACTAAAATAAAAGATCAAAGGAAGGAATTCATCAAAAATAAACTTAACCTCATCATTGTAAACACACAGCCACAACACAAGATAGAATAGGGTATAACAAGAACGACTTAGAAGGGGAAGAGGAAAGTGATTGAATTGACTTAATATAAGGAAATAGGAAGCCATCAGATAATGGACTATCTCATACACAAGATTTTTTACACAAACCTCAAGGTAATCACTAAACAAATAATCAAAACAAAACCACATATGATAAACAAAGAGAAAACTAGAAGAGTCATAAGACAGAACAACCAAACTGAACTGGCTGTCCGAAACAAATGGGACAAGAAACAAAGGAAACGCAAATGATCCAGAAAATAAGTGACAAAACAGCAACATTAAGCCCTCATATATCAATAATTACCCTAAATGTAAATGGATTGAACTCTCCAATCAAAAGATACAGAGTGGCAGGATGGATTAAAAAGCAAGACCCAACAATATGCTGCCTCCAGGAAACACATCTCAGCACTAAAGACAAGCACAGGCTCAGAGTGAAAGGATGGAAGACAATACTCCAAGCTAATGGCAAACAAAAGAAAGCAGGTGTTGCCATACTCATATCAGATAAAGTAGACTTCAAGGTAAAACAGGTTAAGAAAGACAAAGAAGGGAAATATATAATGATAAAAGGGACACTCCACCAAGAAGACATATCACTTATAAACATATATGCACCCAACATAGAAGCACCAATGTACATAATGCAACTATTAACAAACCTAAAAGGAGACATTAACAACAACACAATAATAGTAGGAGATCTTAATACCCCACTTACATCAATGGATAGATCATCCAGACAAAAAGTCAATAAAGAAATAGTAGACTTAAATGAAAAACTGGACGAGATGGACCTAGTAGACATATACAGAGCGCTCCATCCAAAAACAGCTGACTACACATTCTTCTCAAGCAGACATGAAACATTCTCAAGGATAGACCATATGTTGGGAAACAAAGCAAACCTCAATAAGTTTAAGAAGATTGAAATCATAACAAGTATCTTTTCAGAACGTAATGCTATGAAACTGGAAAGGAACCATGAAAAAAAAACTGGGAAAGTGACAAAAATGTGGAGATTAAACAACATGCTACTGAACAACAAATGGATCATTGATGAAATTAAAGGAGAAATCAAAACCTGTCTGGAAACAAACGAAAATGAAAATATGCCATACCAAAACATATGGGATGCAGCAAAAGCGGTCCTGAGAGGGAAACTCATAGCAATACAAGCCCACTTTAACAAACAAGAAAAAGCCCAAATAGGCAACCTTAAATTACACCTAACAGAACTAGGAAAAGAAGAACAAACAAAGCCCAAAGTCAGCAGAAGGAGAGAAATAATAAAAATCAGAGCAGAAATAATGAAATTGAGATCAAAAAAACAGTAGAAAGGATTAATGAAACAAAGAGTTGGTTCTTTGAGAAGATAAACAAAATTGACAAACCCTTAGCCAGGCTTACTAAAAAAAAAAAGAGAAAAGGCTCAAGTAAATAAAATTAGAAATGAAAGAGGAGAAATTACAACAGATACCATGGAAATACAGAAATACAAATATTATAAGAGAATACTATGAGAAATTATATGCCAACAAATTGGACAATCTAGAAGAAATGGATAAATTCTTAGACTCATACAACCTCCCAAAACTGAACCAAGAAGAAATGGAGAATCTGAATAGACCATTTACAAGTAAAGAGATTGAAATAGTAATCAAAAATCTCCCAAAAAATAAAAGTCCAGGACCAGATGGCTTCTCCGGTGAATTTTACCAAACATATAAAGAAGATTTAATACCCATCTTTCTCAAACTATTCCAAAAAATAGAGGAAGATGGAACACTTCCTAAATCATTATACGAGGCCAACATCACCCTGATACCAAAGCCAGGCAAAGAAAATACAAAGAAAAAAAATTAGAGGGCAATATCGCTGATGAACATAGATGCAAAAATCCTCAACAAAATATTGGCAAACCAAATACAGCAGTACATTACAAAGATCATACACCATGATCAAGTGGGATTTATACCAGGGACGCAGGGATGGTTCAACATCCACAAATCAATCAATGTGACACATCACATCAACAAAACAAAGAATAAAAACCACATCATCATCTCAATAGACGCAGAGATGGCATTTGACAAGATACAACATCCATTCATGATAAAAACTCTCAACAAAATGGGAATAGAAGGAAAGTACCTCAACATAATAAAGGCTGTTTATGACAAACCCACAGCCAACATCACACTCAATGGGGAAAGACTGAAAGCCATTCCTCTGAGAACAGGAACAAGGCAGGGATGCTCGCTCTCACCACTCCTGTTCAATGTAGTACTGGAGGTTCTGGCCACAGCAATTAGACAAGAAAAAGGAATAAAAGGAATCCAAATAGGTAACGAAGAAGTGAAACTCTCACTATTTGCAGATGACATGATTTTATATATAGAAAACCCTAAAGAATCTGTTGGAAAACTTAGAAATAATCAACAACTACAGCAAAGTTGCAGGGTACAAAATCAATCTACAAAAATCAGTTGTATTTCTGTATGCTAATAATGAACTAACCGAAAGAGAGCTCAAAAAGATAATACCATTTACAATTACTTCAAAAAGAATAAAATACCTAGGAATAAATCTTACCAAGGAGGTGAAGGACCTATACAATGAGAACTACAAGAGATTATTGAAAGAAATCCATGATGACATAAAGAAATGGAAAGATATCCCATGCACGTGGATTGGAAGAATAAACATAGTTAAAATGTCTATATTACCTAAAGCAATCTACAGATTCAATACAATCCCAATCAGAATCCCAATGACATTCTTCACAGAAATAGAAAAAAGAATACTAAAATTTATATGGGGCAACAAAAGACCCCGAATAGCTAAAGCAATCCTAAGAAAAAAGAACAAAGCTGGAGGCATCACAATCCCTGACTTCAAAACATACTACAAAGCAATAATAATCAAAACAGCATGGTACTGGTACAAAAACAGACTCACAGATCAATGGAACAGAATTGAAAGCCCAGAAATAAAACCACACATATGTGGACAGCTAATTTTCGACAAAGGTGCTAAGAACATACAACGGAGAAAGGAAAGTCTCTTCAATAAACGGTGTTGGGAAAACTGGACAACCACGTGCAAAAGAATGAAGGTGGACCATCTGCTATCGCCATTCACAAAAATTAACTCAAAATGGATCGAAGACCTGAAGGTGAGACCTGAAACTATAAAATTCATAGAAGAAAATATAGGCAACACACTATTTGACATTGGTCATAAAGGAATCTTTTTGGATGACATGCCTACCCAGACTAGGGAAACTAAAGAAAAAATAAACAAGTGGGACTTTATCAGATTAAAGAGCTTCTCTAAGACAAATGAAACCAGAATCAAGATGAACACACAACCCACCAGCTGGGAGGGAATATTTGCAAAACACACATCTGACAAGGGGTTGATCTCTATAATATATAAAGAACTCACACAACTGAACAGCAAAAAAACAAACAACCCGATCAAAAAATGGGCAGAGGATATGAACAGACCCTTCTCCAAAGAAGATATACAGATGGCCAATAGGCACATGAAGAGATGTTCAACATCACTAATCATCAGGGCAAGGCAAATCAAAACAACACTAAGATATCACCTCATGCCCGTTAGAATGGCTATAATCACCAAGACAAAAAACAACAAGTGTTGGAGAGGATGTGGAGAAACAGGAACCCTCATACACAGCTGGTGGGAATGCAAACTGGTGCTTCCTCTATGGAAAACGGTATGGAGATTTCTCAAAAAATTAAAAATAGAGATGCCCTATGACCCAGCCATCCCACTACTGGGAATCTATCCAACGAACCTGAAATCAACAATCCAAGGAGGCTTATGCACCCCTATGTTCATTGCAGCATTATTCACTATAGCCAAGAAATGGAAGCAACGTAAGTGTCCCTTGACTGATGATTGGAGTAAGAAAATGTGGTATATATATACAATGGAATACTACTCAGCCATAAAAAAAGACAAAATCGTCCCATTTGCAACAACATGGATGTGCCTGGAGTGTATTATGTTAAGTGAAATAAGCCAGAAAGAGAAAGACAAACACTGTATGATCTCACTCATATGTGGAACATAAACCAACACATGGACAGAGCTAACTGTACTGTGGTTACCAGGGGCTATGGGGGTGGGAGTGGGTACAAGGGGTGAAGTGAGTCATATATATGGTGATGGACAAACAAAAATGTACAACCCAAAATTTCACAACGTTAAAAACCATTAAAAACATCAATAAAAAACATGACAATACTGAAAATTATACACGTACCTCTACACTGAAATCTCCATCTTCCCATAATTAAGCTAAAGGAAACAAAGATGAACTAGAAAATATTCTCTTTGAAGTGAAATTGTAGCTCACTATCAATAAGAAAATGTTTGCTCAAAAGCACTATCCTTAAAGTTATCAAACAAGTAAAGAGATTATTTTCTTGTTAAATAGAGTAAAAATTTGGAGTTAACTAACTGTCTCTTCACCCTTCCCCTGAGTACAGTAGAATCAGAAAGCTTGTTGAGCTGCTGAACATTGTTATACAGAGACATGCTACAGATTCAACAATGATCTAACACCGACGTACTTTGCTGTTTAAGATTGTAGCTTTTTAAAATGCTCAACTCATTTAATTTCATATTATATCTTTCATTCATAGTTTAAAATCTGTTCAATTAATTTAAGTACAATTTTCTATGTATACAATTTTATTACAACGATATTGGTTAGCAGATATAGTACTATTAACTTACATTTTGATTATTTTATAAAATGTTACTACATTTTAATATGTATTAAATTTTTAGTTTATTGATTTAAAATTCTTGAGCCCTTTTTAAAATAATGATTCTTTGTAAATAAATACCCAAATACTAATAGTGTCATTTTGCTGTAATATTGCTATCAATGACCACTTTACAATAATACTTCCCACCGTGAAAGAATTTCCCCTAATAAAAATGGGTGTTTGAGGTACAAGAAGAGAAAAATTACCTGAGAAATATCAAATGAAGGATCAAAGGCAGGGAAACTCAGGACATTGAGGAAGGTGAGTTGTTTAGCAGAAAGTTCAGTAGAAGATAAACTTTATTTTCCTTGTCATATCTTTACTTTAGCCATGGACAGTCACCTTCTCCTGGCAAAAGCTGAAGTATATTTAGAAATTTTTGAGTGGAATTCTGATGACTTATTGATGAAGAGATTGGCAATGGAGCCGATTCCATTTTTGAATACCATGGCTGACCAGACCACATGTTTTCAACTTTATAGAAGGTAAGTGGACAGACACAACATGGACTGTACAACCAAACATGTGTGCAGAGTAATTATATCAGAGTCCAGTTAAGTCAGCAGTAAATAACAATCACAAAATGTTTAATTATGCTGAAAACTTTCCAAGAATATGAAAGTGATCAAAAGGTTGTACAATAGAAAAGGGGATGTTTCAAATGTAAAACAAATCAAGTGATTAAATGCAGTTATTCATCAACAAGAAGGAAAGTATTTTAAAAACCACACAGGAATGAATTAGAAAATATTTTTTTTATATGATGTAACCCAAGAAAATGTTTAACACTTTGTTCTATTGGTTTGCCACAAAAAGGCTAACTAATAATCCAAAATAATAAAATCTTGATAACAATAATAATACTCAAAATGTTGTTATTCACTGAACTAGTAGTTCCATTATCATCTGAGTTTAGCATTGCAATATGCAGTCTACTAGAATCACATAAAGGCCCTTGTCAGTAGACGAAATATTATACAATCACAATTAATATTACCACCTTGTGGAGGAAAACTCCTTTCAGGTAGAGATCCTACTCAATTTTACAAATTTCGAAGTGCATATAATAATTCCTTCATGTAGGCTGTTTAACAGTTCACTGCAATAGCATAAAGTCATTTTCCTCAAGCAATCATGCAAGTTCAGTTAAATGAGACAGAGGATGTTGTTCACGAATTTGAGCTGGGAAAGAATTAGTAATCTTACTTCACATAAAATTTCCAACTTTGAAGATCATTTGTAGCTAAAACCTCGGTTTTAAATTCAGTTGAATAGGAGCCATGAATCCCTGATGCTATGTTACAGTACTCTAAGTTTCCTGAATAAGAGGGAAATTGGTCCAATGGTATTCGAAATTACTTAGAGGATTCCTATTCGGTAAGAGAAGAGGTAATAGCTGAAATCTACAAGGGTTAACAATGCTAGAACAGCATGGTTAAATGGCACCGCTCTGATTTGGGAGACAGAATTATTCCATTCGGAGAACGAAACTAGAAAGAGGTGATACTTGACTGGGACATTAGAAATCTCTTTAAAAAAACATTTCAATAACTTTGCGATATCCAACCATTACATGCTGCCAACGTTTCTCATCAGCAAAATAACACCTCACTTACTTAATAAAAATGACATCAAGAAATGGAAGTGGGCCAGCTGGTGGCTTAGCGGTTAAGTGCGCGCGCTCCGCTACTGGCGGCCTCGGTTCGGATCCCGGGCGTGCACCGACGCACCGCTTCTCCAGCCATGCTGAGGCGGCGTCCCACATACAGCAACTAGAAGGATGTGCAACTATGACATACAACTATCTACTGGGGCTTTGGGGCAAAAAAAAAAAGGAGGAGGATTGGCAATAGATGTTAGCTCAGAGCCGGTGTTCCTCAGCAAAAAGAGGAGGATTAGCATAGATGTTAGCTCAGGGCTGATCTTCCTCACAAAACATAAAAATAAATCAATAAATAAAACTGTTTAAAAAAAACAAAGAAATGGAAGAAACATTAATAGACAAGTGACTTGGGATCAAGTCTCCCTTTTACTACCTACAGTTACGTGACCATATCTCACCATTTTCAAGCCTCAGTTGCTTTACACACCAACTGGAAATATAATACCTTCTGTGCCTGAGTATATATTGAAGCCGGTTGTCTCTTGGGGTTCTTTCACTGATGAGATTCATGATTCTGTGACTCAATATGTTCATGCTCCTCTACAAATAAAAGAAAAATAAATTATTTTTCATCTCCTTACTTGCAACACCAATGAATAAAATACCATCATTTTCATTCTAATCACACTGCCATTTTGAATATTCACAATATGCCAAGCATTGTGTTAAGCATCAATTAATTTAATCCTCAGTGTAATGCTAAGAAATTGCTGTTAATTTCCCCATTTCACAGATGAGAAACTGAACATTAAAGAGATTAAGAATTTCTTGAAGGTTACATAAGTTCTGAGTAATAAACTGATTTAAACCCAAGTCTCTCAGGTGCCAAAGGCACTACCCTTCCTCTTTGTGGTGGTTTCTCATACTTATTAGCACTGAAGGAGTTGCAATGCTGTAACAAGGCAATACTCATGTTTGCATCAACTGGTTATGAGGATTCTATATTAGCCCTCACCCTATAGCAAATCTTCTGGTTAGAAAAACTACAATAAGCTAGATGGCACTTTTAACTTTTTCAAAACCATGCCACACATATCTTACTGTAATATCCCAGAAATTTTATTTACCATATATAACAGCTATGCCTGTTCTCATTTGGCATACCAAAAACAAACAAAAAAAAGTGCGATAGAGAAGAGATAAAAAAAACTTTTCCAGAGTCAGGGAAGATTATGATGTGGTAGAAAGAGACCTGCAAAGGAGTTAAGAGAGCTGAGTCTAAAGCCTGGGTGTTCCCAATTCCCCCCCAAGTCTCTTCCCATCACTTCATAAATTTTTGCTTCAGTCTCCTGTAGGCCGTGGCCTTTGCTCCCAGCAGTAACAGCAGCAGCAAGCCTTGAAGCAGTAGTATGTGGGATATAGACTCACCAAAAAACATTTTTCAGAAAGACATACTAGCCGGTGAGGATCCCTTCAAACTCGTGACAGAGAACTTAAAGAAAAGTAAGTGGAACTGAATATCCAATAGAAGAAAAGTACCTGGGAAACATTTTTATATACTGCTCCCATCATGTGATGCCTGTTTCTAAGCAAGGATCCAAGACACTTTGTCAAGCAGAAGATTAATGGTATCTAAAATAAAAACAAAAATAATAGATGGACAAGCAACCTATTCAAAGAGATGTTGTGGTCAGGAAGATAGTGCCTGGGTAATGATGACCCTCTGGGTCTCAGTGAGGACGATGCTAATGTGCCTCATGGCTACCTAAGCACTGGCAGCACAGCCTGGAGGGAGGGAAGCCATCGCACTCACTTCTTAGGTAACTGGCTCAGCATTTGGTCTTCTTCCTGCTACTTGCTTTAAATAACTCATCTAATCTGTAATTATTTCTAGCTTCCTGGAATAGGTTAAAGTATGGCAGAATGACAAAGAAGATTGCTTACTATTATGTATATGAACTTTAAGACCTCATAATGTCTAATGAATTATGATCACTAATAAATATAAGACTTTATGATAAAGGCAGCTCATATCTACTGATAGCTGTTATTTGCCAGGGACTATGCTTAATGTTTTCTTTGATTACCTCATGAAATCATTATTTTGTAGAAAAGCAAAGTGAGTTATATAGACCTTAAGTTTTTGCCTACAGTCGTGCAGATGGTAATTAAAAGAGCCAACATATGAACTTGGAAGTTGGGCTCTAGAGTTGGAATTCTTGACTACTGCACTACATAGTTTCTTCTCACAGAGCATTTTCTACATGTTGGGAACTGAGAGAGCACATTATTGTATTTTATCCTTATTATGATTCCCATTTTCCAGATGAGGAAGCAGAGGCTTAGAGAAATGAAGTAAATTATTCCTTTAACATACAGCTGGTTAGTGGTGGAGCCCAGATCAAATCTATTTTTGTTTTACTTTTGTTTGCTTGTGGATTTCAGTATCCATCCAAGCACGTGCACACTCTGCCATATTGCCTCTAGTTAGGGAGCAGCACCACAAAGTAACAAAAAAGAAAATATCTAATCTTGCCCCTTCTTAATTCAAATGAGAAAACTGAGGCTCAAAATAAATAGGGACTTACTCAAGATCACAGAACTACTCACTGCAAAGCAGTGACAAAACCTTTCAGACAATTTATCAAGAGACCATCCAAGTAGGCTATCTTTTCTCAAAGTATGCTCTCTGACCTTTCGTCATTAGGTTATGTCTACTGTGAGGCATTTTCAATTTAAAATTATATGGTGTTATTTATGATTATTGTTATCATTTTGTCTTTAAAGAGAAAAATTCTCTCTAAGGAATAATTTTTTACACTGCACTATTTTGTAATCATCTGAAAAAAATTAAAACCCATGATAGGGAAGACATAGTTTATTTTCTTCTTAGACCTGGGTTCAGCTTCTATATCTAATTTGAAAAGATGGACTCTGTCAACTTACTTAATTCACCATCTAATCAAGCCAATAGGGTCCTGGAAAATGTTTGGACAGATTTATGTACACTTAAGTTCATGCTAAAGATTTAATGCCACATCAAGGCGGTTCTATACGAGAATTTCTAATGTGAACTTTCACTGGGTGTATTTGTGAGCATCTTTGGTTGAAAGCACCGGAAGGTAAAAATCTATACTCCAAGTATATTCTTACTTTCACAGAACAGTTTAGTTTGCAAAGCCACAGGACAAATTTTTGGCAGAGTCAAATTATTTGTGTTTTTAGTTTTTTTCTTTAGCCAACAAGGAGTTAAACTTGCACAAGTTTGGATGGCAGTCAGGGCTCCCTGACCCAAAGAGAGCTATGGAGATAGTTAATAGCACAGTGTTCCTAGGGAAGGATTAGGAAGGGCAGCCAAAAAATATATTACTTAATTTATACAGTAAAAAAGAAATCAAGGATGGATAATATGGAGGCTGAGGACAGCCACCTCAATCATGATATTTTGCCCAGTTTCTTGATGTGAGTCAGTTTACAGATTTGGAACCTACTGACTGAAAAAGAAGCCGGCTATTCAGAAGGAAGCATTGTGCAATTATATCCAGTAATGTTCCCCTCACATTTTCCCAAAAGGGATATTAGGCCATTTAGTCAGATATTCATACTAGGGAAAATATGAATACCCAAAAAATTCCAGGACTGTTACACACAGGAAATCAGGAACCAAAAGCGCCATCATAGCCTTAGAGAAGGGACACATGCAGGGCAGGTAGTAAATGGAGTCCTGGCTCAGATCCAGCTCATAGTGGGTCAACAGTGTTCACAAATCGTTTTCCTAGACGCTGAATAAATAATTTGAAGTAATATACTTGCAGCTGGCAATATCCTCATATTGGTTCCTTGACATATGATATAAGAGCTATCATAGTGAGGAAGGCCATGTGGAAGCTCTGAAAATTCCCCTCTGCCCCAAGATAGTAAATTACAAACAATACTGCATCCTCTTGGGATAACAGTGATTGATGTCACCCTAAAATAATTAAAGGATACAGGAGTGGTTATGCTCATCATATTATCATATAATCCACCAGTCTGGCCACTACCAAACTGGATGAATCATGGCAGATGACATAGGATTACTGCGATCTTTTCCAAGTAGTAGTCCCATTGAAGTTGCTATACTGAGTGTAGTATATTTGTTAGAGAAAATTAATACAGCCTCGACAGAGTGGCACTGAGCCATTGATTTGGTGAATGCATTCTTTTCTATCAAGCTCTGCTCTAGGAGGTAGAGGATATGAACCACATCCATGGGCTCCCATACCAATAAGTTTTTTTTGATTTGGCCATTGGGAATCCCTACGGAAGGCCAGAAAGAGGGATTGGATGCCTGCCTGTAAAGCCACCTTGAGCTGGTTGTGTTCTTTGACTGAAGGTTACTGATCTTCTAAGCAACTCTGTGTCTCCAGGTTCCAGTGTCTCCTACCTCGCTTCATTCCTGTGTGCCTAAGGATGTTAATAGCTTGGCTACCACTAAGCTCCAGGTTGTAGTACTAATCCCACACTTTGTAACCAGTTCTTCAATAAACAAGCTTTTCTTAATTATCTTCTTTTGAATGTGTCCTCTGTTTCCTTTGGGACTTTGACTGTTTGATATGAGGCTGTCAAATCCCCCTGAGAAATTGCTCAGGAAAGGACAGAGAAATTGAGACTTAGGAAGATAAAAATTACACTGAATGGTTCTTGACTTAATTTTCTTCTCAATGACTCCTGGACACATTTTAAGAATTTCACCAACATCTAATGAATGACTTTATATGTTGTTGTAGTAAGATAATGATTCTTAACATGTCGCCTCTGCACCAGTGGCATCAACAACACTTGGGAACTTGTGAGAAACGTAATTTCTTGGGCTCCATCCCAGACCTGCTAAATCAGAGACTCTGGGAGTGGGGCCTAGCGTTCTATAGATTAACAAGCTCTCCAGGTGATCCTGATGCATGCTACAATTTGAGAACCACTATATCACGGATCATGACCCTGCCTTCCTAATTTATTACACAGAGAAATACTAATTTAGGTATAATCAAACACATTGGAGACTCTTATTAGGTAAAACCAAGTGTACTAAATCAAGACATGAATAGATAATGAAATATTTACATAATTGTACCTATTACCAAGCTTGAGCAGTTTTTTTTTCTTAATTAGAAGGTGCATAGAGTGTTTAGCTCTCCTGTGCTAAGTTTATCATAATTATCAGCTCTAGAAAACATATAAACCATAAAGACGTGTCTAAGGAACAAAGATAATTACTTATTGGTTGGAATTTTTTTCTAAATGTTCTCTGCAGAATGATATTGCTATAAACTATTAATATGATGTATTAGGAAATTGAAGATGGTGGACTCCAGGTCAAGTAATTTAAGAAAACTTTTAGTTCAACAGTATTAAATACTTTTAGTTACAATATAACTATCCTAAGTTATTAATATGCGATTGTGCATTAAAAATCTCCGCGAGGGCATAGAGCATATTACATCTCACAGAGTATCATAGATATAAAATGCATTTTTGGAGAAAACTGAGGCCGGGAAACACCATAATTAGCAAAACAGGACTATACACCAGGAAACCAAAGGCAGATGCAAACAAAAAAAAAATGAGGGAATTGAAGTTACATGGACCACCCTAATGAGGATCTCTGATTCTCAGAATAGGGTATTAGAATTATTCTCTGGAATGGCAAATCTTATCACAAGATTTAAGAAAGAAGAAGGAACAGCAGGATCAACATGAGGGAGAGAGAAGACATCATCTGTCATGTCATAACAAATCAGTACATATTTATTGATCTGTCTCCTCTAGAATAAGCGCTCCTTGAGGGGAAAGATTTTTTTTGTGTGTGATTTGTTCTGTATTCTTTAGGTTTAAACAGTTTCCAGAACATAGGAACTCTATATATATTTAATGAATAAATGAATATTCCACTACTCCCCATGTTATCAATTAACATGAAGGATGGCTAAAGAGAATTCACTGATTCTTCTAAGTATCGTTCCTTTATATTTCCTCTGATGTTCCAAGAATACTGTATCGAAATTCTATTATGTCTCAATTAATCTTATTTAAATGTCAGTTTACAAATAATCTCTTTTCAAAAAATCTCCTTGAGGAGAAGGATCATGTTTTATCTCTACATCTCCAGGCTCTGTGATAGAGTCTGCCATATATTTTTTAAACTTATGAATAAATATATAAATAAATGAGGAAAATCATATGAGTTAATAGAAAAAAAACTTTCCTTCAATCTTTAGTAGTAATATAAAGATACAAAATGATCTGAAAAAAAGATTGCTTACAATTAAAGGAAAATATGCAAAAATATATTATAAAATTTCTAGATGTTTACACTCAATATATCAATATATTTAAACAAAATACAATAGAAAATGTAGAATGTATAAAACTTAATGTTACTATGAACACTTAAAAATATAATGTGCACTTGGACAAGGAAGAGAAGATGACTTGAAAATACTGATTCATTTTCAGGATGTTCCTCTCAAGAAATTTTCATCTTGGAAAATTACATAATAAGTTTAACAAATATAGATGAAATATTAAAATTTAAAAAAATTAAAACTGTGTTGCAGATACCAGGGTAAATTTTGCATATAATAAATAAATTATTTAAATTAAGATGTAAAATATAAATCAACTATACTATGCTCAAGAAAATTACAGAATTTGGAGAAATATTCATAGCAAACTATAAACATATTGTTCCAAACTAGGACATATATATGAGTATATTTGATGAAGAGATTATTTTAGTTGGTAAGCGTGTATCTCCGGCTCAATATATAACTCCCTTCGAAAGAGCATTAATAATCTCATTTTAGGCCTGATACTGTCGTTGTCATGGTTTAGTGTCCTGACCATAATGCAAAAGTAAGCCATAAGACATACAGAATCAAGTCAGAAGTAATTTTAATATCCCTAAGATTTATGGCCCTGCCAGATGGGAATTATATGGGACTAATTCAGAAAGAAATAAACCAGAAAAAAAAAAAAGACTACTTGAATCCATTCTACAAGTGAAGCAATCTAGGATGGCTTGGAACTCAAGCAGGATTTGTGAAGTATCTATGAGCTAACAAAATTCCAGCAGATCCAGGCTGAAAGACCATATTATTTGGAGAATATGGACTTGGAGTTGATATATAGGAATTATAAGTGAGGTCTCTATGTATTTCTCATTGTCTTGAGAAAAAACATCCAGATGTCATGTCATGTCTCCTTCGAAATCTCTAGTTGATGTGCCACCTCAGCTAGACTGGACATACAACCCCAAATTCCTTAAGAAAAATAACTCTAAATTTCTTGACATGATATTAATATTTCCTTGGTTGGAAAATATGTTTCCTTGTGGGCAAATCCATTTAATTTTAAATGAATTATAAAAATTTAGGATTAATGGAGACTATAGTTTTAACATTCTTGTGTTAAGCTTAAGAACAATTTGTGTGTCTGTGTATACACATATATAGAACTGTAAATACTGTTGCTTAATAGAAAATTACACATTAGAGTACCTAATAGATTTAGTTTATGATTACAATAAAAATATTTAAGTAAATGAGATGATTTTAATGTAAAAGTTTAAAAAATTACTAAATTTGATACTGAATATAAGAATTATCACATTTATAAGTTTAGTCTATTAGATTTATGAGACTCATTTAAGTGCTTAGAAAAGTTTTATTTGTTGGTGGTTGAAGTACTTAAGAAGAAAAATTGATTATGTTAAATTTATAAAGGCAATGTAAGATTTTAAGAAAATGTAATTGTTATAAAGGCTGACAAAGTTGATTGTTGAAATTTGATAGGTTTATTAAATAGAATGATAACATTTTTAAGTGAAAACCAAAAGCTTAGGGATTAATAGGTTTTAAATTTGAATATAAAGCAATATTAACTTCAAATGTTAAGGTAGCTACAAATTTTATTTTCTGTGCACAAAATCCACCCTTAAGGACACCAAAAAAAATCTCCCACTGACAATAATAAATGTGAGATTTGGAAAACTTTATAATATGTTCTACTTATAGTCTTAAGATGCTTATGAGTTTTTCTCATTCTGAGTAGCAGATTCTTGACTAATAGTTAGTCAAGTTCCACCTAATCAAATTACCTGTATCTTAGAACTTGTAACTTGAAGAACAATTGAATCTGTAATCCAAAATTTGTGATGAAAACTATATATACTTTCCCATACATAACTTTTACATAAGAAAGAAAAAACAACTATTAAAAATACAATTATTGGGGCTGGCCCAGTGGCATAGCAGTTAAGTGCGTGTGCTCTGCTTCAGTGGCCCAGGGTTCGCAGGTTGGGATCCTGGGTGCACATCGACGCACTGCTTGTCAAGCCATGCTGTGGTGGCATCCCATATAAAGTAGAGGAAGATGGGCATGGATGTTAGCCCAGGGCCAGTCTTCCTCAGCAAAAAAAAAAAAAAAAATACAATTATTACTGAGTTGCATTCTAAAGGAGCAGTATTACCAAGGTAAATAGTTGTTCATTAATAAAACACCTAGATGGGTAACAACATCAGCAAGACGGCCAAATAAGATGTCCCTTATTTGTATACCATTCTCAACGTCACTAATCATCTGAGAAGTGAAAATTAAAATTACAATGAGATATCACCTTATACCTGCTGCAATGGTTATTATCAAAAAGACAAGAGACAAGTGTTGGTGAGGATGTATAGTTAAGGGAAACCTGTGCACCTTTGGTTGGAATGTAAATTGGTATAAGCACTTGGAAAACAGTATGGAAATTTCACAAAATATTAAAAATAGAACTACCATGTGATCCAGCAAGCCCATTCCTGGATATATAGCAAAGAAAATGAAGTCACTATCTCAAAGAGATATCTGTACCTCCATGTTCATTCACAATAGCCAAGACATGGAAACAACATAAGTTTCCAACAACAGATGAATGAATAAAGAAGATGTTGTATATATATACAATGGAATATTATTTAGCCATTAAAAAGAAGGAAATTCTGCCATTTGCAACAGCAGGGATATACCTTGAGTGTATTATGCTGAGTGAAATAAGTCATACAAAGAAAGACAAATACTGTATGATCTCACTTATATGTGAAATCTGAAAAAAAGCTGAACTCCTAGAATCAGAGAGTAGAATGATGGTTTTTCAGGGGCTGGAGTGTAGGGGAAATGGGAAGATATTGGTCAAAGGGTAGAAATTTCCAACAATAAGATGAACTGGTTCTGGGAATTTAATGTACAGTATAGTGCCTAGAGTTAATAATCCTGTATTATATATGTGAAACTTGCTAAAAGGGTAGGTCTTAAATGGTCTCACTACAAAAAAAAAAAAAAAAATGGTAGTTATGTGAGGTGATGGATGTGGTAACATTTAGTGGTAATTATTTCACAATATATATGTGTATCAAATCGTTACTTTGTACACCTTAAACTTACACAATGTTACATGTCAATTAGATCTCAATAAAGCTGAGGACTTGAGGGAGAGGAGAAAATACCTAGATCGATTGCTGCTTTGTTATACAAGGTTACTGATTATTATCCTGTCCTGTCTCCTACAAAGTATGGAAGGAGCTAGTAGCATCAGAAACTAATATATTGTTGTGAATGACAAATATCAGACATTTGGAGGATTAGAAAAAAAGGATAGAGGGAGGCAAGATCAAATAAACGTGGTATTGGGCTGGACTATGAGGAAAGTAGTTGTGAAAAAGTTTACCTGTGACAGGGTTGGACAAGGAGGTGCTCTGTCAGGTGTGGCCAAGGAGCTAAAGGATTAAGATGCTTGATAATTCAGTTTTAAGCTCTGACCAGTTCTATGCTGTGCTAAAATTCACCTTGGTTATTTTTTAATATTTAATGAAACACTTTTGTCCAAATTAGTCTAATCAATGGGTCTGGGGTCTGAAGAAAAGGGGAGATTTTCTCTGATTAGGGATATAAAGAGCAGAAAGAAGAGAACAACCAGAGAATGTAAAATTGAGAATTCAGTGGAAGCAAGAAAATAGATCTAAGGTATGTTTGCTAAACCCACGCAAGATATTGGAGAGGTAGTTGGACTTTCCATAAGAGGTAGTTCATTTGTACATAAAGACCAGATGGGCAACAGATAATTGGAGGACTTAATGACATTCAGGTAACAAACACATGGATTATTTTTACATGTAATGAAATGTAAAGGATACACAGTGGACCCTTCCTCCTCACTAAGGAATTGGTGAGAACACTTATCTAGTGCATCAGAGAGAATAGCTGTACTGGCCCACACTGTAATCTTCTCTTAGCCTGGTCCTGGCCCTTTATAAACTCTCTGCTGGTAGCCTATGAAATTCTCTGGGGTCAAATACCTGTCTTGAAAAATTGCCTGGGAAACACTTCTGCTCACTTTCTCAAGCTATGTTCCCTGTGCTTATATCTATGGCTCTCCCCTTGGTTTGGAAATTGGCTTGTGCTGCCTTCCCTAGGTAACTCAGCGCTGCCCGTTTTCTTCATTTTAGCGTTATCCGTGGCTTTGGATACAAACACTCCTCTGACAGTTAAGCCTTCATCAAAGCCCTGCCCCTTTCCTTCTCCCTGCTCAAGGACAGAGATAAAGACATTGTTTCCATTTTCAAGAGAATCTCTTGTTCATGTTGCTTGGGGCTCTTTCCCTTTGCCTTCTCCTCAGATATCTACCCATTAAAACATGTAAGAGTGCTCTATAAATTTTTACGTACAGCATATTTGTGACTATAACTACAAACTCAGAGATCTAGTCAAGCTGAGTGATTGAGTTCTCAAAAATATATGAAAGTGTTTGTCATGAATCATCAAGGTTTTCAGAAAAAAGTGTCTTAAAAGCCCTCCATTCAGACGTTTCCACCTAGAAGGAAGCAGCTTGGAGGAGTCAGTCATTCTTAGGCCATTGCCGGGTTTTCCTACCAGAACTTTTCCCCCTTCAAGTCTCTCCACACTCATTGTAATTAGTATTCACCTTCCAGCTGAAATGCTTCGAAGAAAAATGTGAGGCAAATTGGCAGAGTTTCTTATTAAAAACTAAAGCAAAAATAGAGAATGTCATTGAATAAAAACACCTACAGAATTGTATGGGCTACCAAACTAACCCATTAATTAAAATGAATAAAAAAGCTTGAATTATGAATAAGAGTAATCATTAATTGGTATTATTGCTCCTTTTGCATAAGGGGTTCAACTAGCTGTGGAAAGAGGTGGAGATGACCTTGTAGATTGAATTATTATTGAGAAGGAACTACAGAGGGAGAGAGAGCCCCTCCCACTTCCTTCATTCTCAGTGAACATAAAACTACAGTATTTCTCTGGTGGAATGAAGCCTCTTGTTTAATTACAGTAACAGCCCTCTTACAAGTATAGACTCTACTTCCCTTTCTGGAAGCAATTCCTTAAGCTATTTCAAGTAACTTAACAAATCATTTGCTGGTTTAAATCAACTTAAGAGAGTATATTCTTCTGAAGAACGAGTTTAAACCAGCTGCTTGAGAAATATTGTCATGCAAAAGGAACCTAGAGAATGAAAATCCATTTCTGACTCTAATCAAAGCAAATTCCTATATCCAAGCCTCACAGTCATATAACTGATTAAAATATTTGTGGATGTTGCCTTGATTATTTATCATGAGCCCTTCAGGTCCCAATGAGAAAGATTTCCAAGTTCTTTTCTTTCACCTAAAAGAAATTATAAGAGTGAATGGAATGATCCTTGTTTCTTTGCCTCGTCATCTACCTTGCCCTATTTCCAGTTCCCATAAGTAATAGGTTTCAGAAGTATTATATAATCTTCACTTTGTCCTAGAAGAAGCAAATAAAACATATATATTTGTCTGCTATATGTCAGACAAAACCCTAAGCACTTTTACATACGTTGTCTTTTTAAATTATTTTAACGTCTCCGCAAGATGTAATTATTCCCTTTTTACAGGTTATGAAACTGAGGCCTAATGAAATTAAACAATTACTTGTCAAAGTTCAAATGGCTAATATGAGGCAGAATTAGGATTTAAAACTTGATCTTGGATAGCTTGATAGGTTATTTAATTGGAATTTTCTTGAGGAAAGGAATGAGATAATGTTTTTGTTGCACACTGAAGTACATAGAAAGCAATTTGTAAATGGTGTGCAATAAATCCCAAGTCATGGCTTCTTTTGTTCCCCTTAGCCACCTCCTCTTGTTCCTAACTTGCCTTCTGCCATCCAGTGGCAATTCTGTGTAGAGCGAGAGTTATAACATTCAGCATGAAGGTTTGTAAATGTACTAAGTGGCATATTTCAAGAAATGCTTATTTAAACTTGGAGCAGTTAAATCCCCGAAGACTCAATGTATCACTTAAATTCATCCTGGGAAGTAGCAAATGACAATTGAGAGTACACAATTCAGGGGCAGGTCAGATACAATGGTAATATAGTTTTTAATAACAACTGTCTAGCTTGATGAGATCTTTATCCACTGTCCTCATTTCCATTGACTGCTTATAAATTTCTACCAAGTACCAATGGAATTGAATACCTAAAGATGCCTTTCATTGGGATTAAGTACTACTGAAAACAATGACATTGTATAAACGCTTGAAAAATACGTTCACTAGAGCTGAAGTAACATAATTATTGCTAGATATTATTTCCTCCTTTCTTTTCCTCTCTTCACAAGAAGGAATAATGAAATTATCCCATGGAATACACAGAGATGAATCCAACGGCAGCTAAGCAGGCAATGCACACAAATGTAGACACTCTTCCACCTTCATATTGCCTGTGTAGATGCGTGTGGTTTCTCTTAGTTAATTGAAAGCACAGGGCCAGCCCACTTGATGCCAAACTATGGAGCAGTATAATCTCCTTTCTACAACAGCTTTTGGGAGCAATTTCCAAAAATTCACATTGGAAAATTAATAATCCACTCTAGCTGTGTACAATCGTTGTGTAATGTTTCTCTCATAGTATTATTTAGGGTTTGACAGTGACGGAAAAGATTGGAGAGGATTCCAGAATATATATTTCAGTGAGAATATTTTGCATTTTTCTAAATTTCATGTTCAGTGGATGAGGAATTTAAGAACTTCATAGCCTAGTTAAGAATATATAAATAATCTGCAGATATTACTGGAACAGAAAGGAATAGTTTTTCACTGAAAGAAAATAAGTGAACTTTTTAGAATACTTTCATTTTCTTAAGAAAAGAATGGGCATTTCACAAAGCCTTCAGGCCACGCTGATTACACCTAGACAATAAAGTTTCCCCACCCCTGAGGTGATCCCAACAGTGTATCTGCTAAGTACAAAAGAGAAAATTGACTGTATCTTTTCCAAGGCAATTGGCAATAGGGCTATAGCTACCTTTTATTTCTTTCCATTTTTAAAATAGCCAAAACCAAAGGAACAGCCTGACCAGTTAACCTGCCTACACAATTGCAGGGCAATGATGATCACACGTCTGTGGGGCTGGCTCTGCCTCCCCCACCTGCATTCAGCAAAGGTACTGTCTTCTAAGTGAAATGACATTTAGACAACTGTAGTCATTCTAAGACAAATGCAGTTCTCAGGAAGTGGAAACACTTTGCTGTCAGCTTCCTGGCTCAGCATGTTCCCAGTCTTATGATTATCTCACAGCTGCAAACCTTGGAGGATAGTGCTGTTTAGGTAATGCTCAGCTACGGTTTCTTCTCTGAGGTACCAAATACTGGATGCCAGGTAAATTTCTTCTTTACTGTCACGTCAGTCTGTCCAAATGAAAGAAGAAAAAAAAAAGTGGAAATGTTTATGTCCTAGACTATTCCCTACTCTCGGGTTTTTGAAAGGTTCTCTGCAGCTGTTTGGTAGCCTTGCTATCTCGAATGATTCAACTCTGCACCTAAAAGACTTATGGAAGAGGGTTCAGCCTTTCATCTGGACATTTGTGACAAAATTAATGTCTCTATCCTTGATTTGTTTTTGTGATGGCAAAGAGCACTACACTAGGCCTCAGGAGACATGGGTTGTACTTCCAACTCCATCATAAATCATTTAACTTCTCCAGATTTTACTTTCTCCATCTATAAAATGAGGTGTTTAGGTTAGACAGTCTCTCAGGTTTTCTTCAAATTCAAATTTCTAAGATTTTTATAGACTTTTTAATTCACTTCAAGAGATAATGATAGCTTGAGGTGCAAACCATCATCACATTAATTGACACCATTTTGTAAACTATTTTGCCCCCCCACACACCCTATTTAAGGACAATGAGAACTAGCATTATTGAACATCTACTAAAATGTCAAGCACTATTTTATAAGTTATCTCATTTAATCCTCATGCAAATGTTTAGAAATTGTATCATTATATCAATATCTCAAGTAGAGAAACTGATAATTTGATAGATCAAACAACTTGGATAACCTACTCTGCTAGTAAATAGCAGAGATTTGGGACTGTAAAGCCATGTTTATTCCACTTTTTATGGTGTCTTCTACTGTACATCTATTCAGCTTATTCACTGGTAAAAAGTCTTATCTTTTTTAAAAAAGATTAATCAGCAATATTTTTTGCATAACCTCTGTGTACAAGGCTCTATTCTAAGTAGTGAAGGTATAGACCTTGCCATCATGGAGCTTATATTCTAGCGGAGAGAAGAGATATAAAATAAAAATGATGAGTAAATATTGATCCATCATGTATTAGATGGCAATAAATGACAAAGAAAAAAATCACAGTAGCGCTGAGAATATTGAAGTATTGATGGAGGTGAGGGAGTGTTGCTTGCTCGAATGGAGTAGCAAGAAAGATTTTCATTAAGAAAGTGATATTTGAGGAAAGGACTAACAGAGGTGAGCGAATCAGCCATGCAGAGAACTTGAGGAGCAGCATTATAAGCAGAGAGAATGTAAGATCCTGAGAGAGAAGTGTCCCTGGAGTGCGTAAGGAGCGGCCAATGAGGACGGACGGGGTGACTGGAATGTGGGAAAGAGAGACAAAAAGTAGAAAATAACATCAGAGAATTGATGAGGTAATGGGTAATGGTAGGGGACAGATCACATGGGGTCTTGTAGGCCACTGGAAATTCCTTGCCTTTAATTTTGAGTGAGGCATAAAGCCATTGGAGAGATCTGAGGAGAGGAATGTCCTATTTGACTTCCATTGCAACAATACCATTCCGGTTGCTGTGTTAAGAGTGGAATGTAGAGGATTAACGGAGGAAGCAGGGAGAACAATTAGGGGCTAACAGTGATAATAATCTAGGTGAGAGGTGATTTTGGCTTAGACTAGGCCTATAATGGGGGCATAGGGATGATGAGAAGTGAGAAGATTCTAGGTATTTGAAGGTGGAACCCACAGGATTTCCTGATGAATTGGATGAGGGGTAAGAGTAAAGAGAAGAATTAAGGAGGGGCCCATGGTTTTTGACCTGAGAAACTGCAAGTCTATAGTTACTATTTATTGAGATGCAGAAGACTTTTGGAGGAGCAAATGTAGGGGAAAATATCAGGAGCTTTGGACACTGAATATTTGGACGTTTAAAGTTAGATTGTAAGTTTAGGCTTGCCTATTGAATATCCACGTGGAGATATTAAGTAAGTGCCTCAATATATGAGTCCAGAGTTTAGAGTAGAGGTCTCAAAAGAAGATACAAAACTGTAAATAATCAGCATAGATAGGATACAGCTTTTGAGAATGTGTTAGATTTCTATGGATATAAGTATAAATCGGAAAAAAACAAGAATTCCAAGCACTAACCCTGATGTATTCCAATATTTAGGGAACGGGGACTAGGGGCAGAATGAGCAAAAGATTATGAGAAGTACCAGCCAAAAGGTAGGTGGAAAACCAGGATCTGCATTTTCCTAGAAGCCAAGCAGGAAGAAAGTCTTTCAAGAATGAAGGAATGATTAATTCTGCCAAACACCACATAGGTCAAGTAACAGGCCATCTGGGAATTTACTATTCGATTTAGAAGTGCGGAGATCATTGGTAACCAGGATCTCGGTAGAGACAAAAAAATTTATTTGACTGGATTTAGAAGAACATGCAAAGAAAGAAATTGAGACTATAAGACCAGACAGCTCTTCTAAGGAAGTTTGCTCTAAAGTGAAGGAGAAAAATGGGGTGGTAGCACACACAGTTGTAGCACACAAAGATGATAAAAATGGTTAATTATAGACATCATCTGAAAATTCTTTACTTTCCTAATACAGTAAAGAAACAATAGGATCAAGGTGGATAGCCATCAATTCTCTCAACTAATAAGTACTTATTAAATGCCTACTTTGTGTTAGGTACTGCTCTAAGTTGCTGAGGATATAGCAGTGAACCCTCAGAGAAGGTCTTTGTTTATGAAAGGAAAAGTTCTATGAAGAAATTGAAAGCAGAGTCTGTATAAAAGGAAGAGTGACCAGTGGCTACTGGAGACTGCATGTTCAAAAATGCAGTGTGACAGATCCCCAAATCTGCCTTCAAGTTCAATCATTCTCTAGAAGGACTCATTCAACTCAGAAAAGTCATTATACTTATGGCTACGCTTTATTACAACAAAAGAATACAGACTAAAATCAGCAAAGGGAAGATTCACATCAGGCAGAGTCCAGGAGATAACAGGTGCAGATTTACAGTGGTCCTCTCCCGGTGGAGTCGTGCAGACAACGCTTACTTCTACCAGCAATAATGCGTGGCAATATTCATGGAGTATTCCCAATCAGGGAAGCTCACTCAAGCCTTTGTGTCCAGGATCCTATTGGGGGTCAGTCACATAAGCATGGCTGACCTTAATTACGCCATCTCCAAGACCTCAGAGGTCAAACTGATACTAACTAGCCCAAGGCCCCATCTTAAATAACATTGTCAAAATAAACTATGTGGTGTGAGCTAAGACCCCAGGTACAGACACTCTGATGAGGCAGAATATTTCAAGGGCTTAGAGGTAACCTCTCAGGAGCAGGTTAAGGGCCAAAACTTCCTTTGGAAGATGTTCTCTCACACTGTAATGCAGAATTTTAATGTTTTCATATAAATATTCATATCTCGAATACTTATGGTAATTATTAAAAGAATCTGGTATTGTCTTACTTAAGCAACTCTCTTAGCTTCCAGAAACTCAACTAGAATTTATGAATATTTTAGCAGTTTAATGTGATTTTTATTTCTAGTCCTTTGGCTGAAAAACTGTAGTTTACATTATTTGATTTCAAGAAGGCTCAGGGATGAATCAACTGTGTCCAAATTGGTAAACAAATTATTTTTAATTACTGAACAGCTTGAAATAATTTAACAATTTTCATTCAGAAGATGAAAAAGATGGAATACATTTTGTGACAGCTGAAAACTAGTATCATATCAGAAAATCTGAGAACAAAAATAGTCTTTAAAAGGCATGAGAATATCGAAATTCAAATCCTTTGTTTCTCATCATAGAAATAAATACTTCAAGTTGTAAAAAATAAGAGGTTCAAAAAAATAAACATTCACTATGGCCCAAAAAGAGCTGAATAAAATGCAGAAAATAAACAACCTGCAAGATAATAGTCTGTAACATTTGTCACAGTATTTTAGGGAATCCTAAAAGTACTTCATGATAGCAACTTCTATATATTTTCCTGCATGTCTTCTGAAGTCTATGGATTTGCCATAATACTTTCATCAATAACCAAGAAACAAAATGTGGAGGTTCCATAATTCACAAATGTACCATTTCAGCCCTGAAACAGAACATCTATTTTAAACTTTGCTTACAAGCACATGCTTAGAAGTCAAACATGAAGAGAAGAGTAGTAATTCTGATTATTTAATTTGAAAAAAGAAATTGTGGTGTTCAGAGAGGAAATACCAATTTATTATGTTTTTGGAGTTTCTCTATTAATTTGTGAGGAGAAAAGAGTTGGAGGACTGAAATTGGGTTTGGGCTGCTTGATATGGTACCTGAAACTGTGCTATCTTTTTAATAGTCCTTCATTAATTCAGCTTGATCTTTATTTCTGAGGAATATTACTTTTTTTAAGTTTTTTTTTTTCCTCCCCGAGTCCCCAGTACATAGTTGTATATCCTAGTTGTAGGTCCTTTTAGTTCTTCTATGTGGGACGTTGCCTCAGCATGGCTTGATGAGTGGTGTCTGGGTCCACACCCAGGGTCTGAACCAATGAACCCCGGGCCACCGAAGCAGAGCCCCAACTTAACTACTACACCACTGGGCTGGCCCCTCTAAGGACTATTTTTCATCAGGTCTATAAGAAGTTGGTAAAAGAAAGATAAATATTAATTTAGTATTTACTATTTACTAAATAATGCTAAATATATATTTTAGTATCATCTAATTGGTTTTTTTTAAAAAAAATAGAACTATTATGCCCATTTTACAAGAAATAAATGAGGATTAGAGTGACTGGGTAACTTGCCTAAATATATATAGTTATTAAGGGAGCAGGGATGAAACCTGAACCTAGACTCATCTCATAATACCATTTGAAATTGTGAATATGTTTCTGTCAAGGGTAGAGATCCAAAGGGCCAGATTAGTAAAGGTCATCTATAAGTCCACAGAACAGACACTTAATGTAATTGTGCATTAGGAAACAATCATTGAACCAAAATAAATGCTTATTGAGCATTAGAACTCCTTGGTGCTGGGATAGAGAAAAGAAAATATCCTCAAGGGATACACAGTCTCTTCAGGAAGAAAAGATTCTCAAATCAGTGATTATAATCCACTTTGATTGGTGGTGTAAACAACGAGTTGTGGCCTAGGAGAGAGCACGTTGTTCTACTTGGGGCCTAAAGAAGACAATGTGAGAGTTTTGCTTAAAACATGAATTCTTCGGGGAGGTGAACTATGAAAGGATATTCCAGGCAAAAATGACAAGTATGAAGAAAGGCACAAAAGCCTGAAAGATTGCAGTCTGGTTCTGAAAAGAAGAATTTACTGAATTGACCATAGCGTTATGTGTACAAGGGGATTTAAGAGAAGATAAGATTGAGAACAGAATATTAGGATCAGATTGTCTATTTTAAGAAATCTGGAGTTTATTGCATAGTCAAAGGATAATCATTGAGAGAGAATGCTGTGAATAGCTATCTGTGTATCAGAGTTTTAAAAATGCTTGCTTTTATGCCTTAAGGAGCGGAACAATTTTTCTGTGGAGTAGATGTATTTTGTTTAGAAAAATACCTTCCTAGGTCATTTTGAATGTGAAAGATGTAAGATGCTCTCTTTCTCCTGCCTCCCTCCACTGGAACATAGTTTGGAAAGAGACAGTAAAGCAAAATGCTATGTAAACTGGAATGCATAATAAATTAACAGGTATATAGGCATACAAAAAAAGAAGGGAGAAAAGAGAAAGGACTGTGCAACACTGCAATGAGTGGGCATAGAAAAAAAAAAATCACCGTTAAGAAGATTTTGAGCATTGAGAATATCTGAAATATTCTTAATAACAACAGAATCTAACTTTCAATCTTGTAGTGCTCCACTGTAGTTTTTCCCTAATTACCTCAAACTTTGGTAAAAGTTTACACATGCACTTTGTGTAAGTGTACTTGTAAAAAGCATTGAAAAGAGACTGTATCCCATATCACTGATATGTCAGAGAAGAAAACACGGTGGGAGGAAAAATCCTTGAATTCTAAATGAGCTGTAGAGTCCATTAAGTATACAAAATAAGGGATAGAAGACAGTATGAGAATGAAATTTCCACACATATTTGCAGAAATCATGTAGAAAGATGTTGGTTTCCCAACTACACACAAGGTAGGAATTTTAAGAAAATTTCACTTAAATACCACAGGACATTGATGAACAGGAGAGAAGTATAACACCTAGTTAAGTGATTCTTACAGTAACCTTTGTAAGTGATGATAGTGACTTGGATTAAGGTGTTAGCAGCAGAGATAGAGAATAGTAGATGGAAACAAGGTAACTTTTGCAAGTAAAATCAGAAGGACTTAGCAATTATTTAGAAAACTTTTAGAAGCCTTTTTTTCTTTCTGAACAATGGGATAGAGGCCATTTACTGAGCTAGAGAAGAGCAGAGAGAAATAGTGGGATTAGAATAAGAGTTCTATTTGGCTATGCTGAATTTGAAATGTGTATTAGATAAATAAATAGAGATGTTGCCGCCACTCTATATATAATCACCTAAGAAAATAGTATATATGAAGAGCAGTGGAGGATGTTGCATGGAGCCCTCATGTGCCACAACATTTAGAGGCCTAGCAGAAAAGAAGGAAAAGAACCTAAAATGGAACAGCCAGTAAGTGGGAAAAGAATGAGATAAGTATGGTGTGATGAAAGCAAGACTAGAGTGTTTCGAGAGGATGGGAGAGTTATTTGTGTCAAATGTTGCTGAGCATTTGGCTAACATAAGCGCAGGTAAGTAATCTTTGAATTGGATATTTGGAAGTTGCTGGTAACATTGATGAGTATTTTTAGTGACGTGATGAGGACACAGTAGTCTGAGTACAGTGTGGGAATTGAGGAAGTGAGACAATTACTACTATAGACAACTTTTTTGGGATTTGCTTTGAAATTCTAGAAAAATGTTGGATAGTAGTTTCAGAAGGGATATTATATAATGAAAGTACATACATTGTTTAATAAGAGATATATTATAGAATGTTTGCAGGTTCCTAGGACTGTTCCAGAATGAAGAGATAAATTATCAAGAGTTTCTTCTTAACCTGGTTGGCTAAAGTTTCTTTTTGAAAATCACTTATTTTAAAATTAGACAGGATTGTAATTATTAAAACTGGATGTTTGTATGTACTTGCTTGTGTTCTCTTAAAAAGATATTTCAAATGCAGATGATAAAGACCAAAACAACAGCTACGTTATAGGTCTGCTTCTTATTTGTAGCTGTTCTGCTTCTGTTTATGTTGTAGAAAATGAAATTCCAGCAACATGCTTCAATTCTGTTTCTTTTTGGTACTTATAAAAAAGTATTGTTTTACTATATTGTGCTTTTCAAAGCCATAACTCTTAAGAATTTTGTTTTTGCGTATTGTTTGCTAATACTTTTTATTTTAATAAACCTCAAAACCTGAAAAAAAAATTATAGGAACAGAATGCAAAAAATAGGTAAGAAAGCATCCTCCAACTATCTTGCAAATGTTTCCTTAGCATTGCAACATCTATTCTTCCCCAGACGGTGGGGTTCCCGGGTCCTGAAGGTTTCCAGTTGGCTCAGTAATTCCTTGGTTGACATTCCTTGGAAAACAAATCAGTCCTTTTCTTTATGTTTTGTTTTTTAAATAATGCTTTTATTTTCGAATAGTTTTAAATTTCCAGAAGACTTGCAAAGATAGTACAGAGTGTTTCCTCACATTCACCCCATATTTCCCCTTTTATTAACTTCTTATATTAGTACAGTACATTTGTCCCAGTTAATGAACAAATATTGATACATTATTATTAACTAAAGTCTGTGTTTTGTTCAGATTTTCTTGGATTTTACCTAATGTCATTTTTCTGTTCCAGGAACATCGTATCTCCTTAGGCTCCTCTTGGCTGTTACAGTATCTCAGAATTTGCTTGTTTTTGACTGCCTTATAGGTTTGAGGAGCACTGGTCAGATTTTGTAGAATGTTCCTCAACTGGAATTTTTTCTGATGCTTTTCTCTTGATTAGACTAAGGTTATGCATTTTTGGAATGACCGCAGAGGTAAAACGCCAATCTTATTAAATCATATCAAGAGAACATTATATTGATATGACTTATTACTGTTGCCATGAATCTGGAGCGCAAGGCCGAGGTTGTGTCTGGCAAGATTCTCCACTATAATGTTACTCTGTTATCCCTTTCACATACTGTAATCTTTGGAAGAAAGTCATGCACAGCACACACTTAAGGAGTGGGGAGTAGTGTTCCACCTCCTCAAATCAGAGTATCTACATAAACTATTCGGAATTCTTCTTCAAGAGATTAGTTCCTACCCCCTTTATTTATTTCTTTACTTACTTATTTATTCAATCACTTATTTACTTCAATATAGCATCAGGAATTTTATGCTTGGAGTTATATTTCAGTACAAAATCATTTATTTGTTTCTCAAGTTGTTCCAGCTTTTAACTACTGGGAACTCTTTCAGTTGCCTACTATGTATTTTTGACATACCCCCATCATGTGGTGTTTGTTTGTTTATGAGCACTTTCTTACTTTCTGGCACTGCAAAATGCTCTAGGCACATCTACATTTCCTGCTCCAATTCTATAATTAGCCATTTCTCCAAGGAGCTCTGTTTCCCTGTATTGGAAAAAAGTGTAAGAAACCAAGATCTGCACACTAGATATGCTCATTACTACTGGGGTGTTTTCTTCTAGACCCTCTCTGCTGACAGAACAGGGAAATATATATGTATTTACTAACCCATGTATATACACGTATCTATGTATATTTTTAAATTTCAAATTCCAATTGTTCATTGCAGGTATATAGCCAAGTTATTGACTCTTGTGTATTAATCTTGTTTCCTGTGACCTTCCTATACTCACTTATTAGTTCCAGGAATTTTTTTGTAGATTCCTTGAGATTTTCTACGTAGATAACTACGTCATCTGTGAACAGAAACAGTTTTGCTTTTAATTTCTTTCAAATCTGTATACATTTTATTTTCTTACCTTGTTTCGCTGCACTAGCTAGAATTTTCAGTATGATGTTGAATAGGAATGAAGAGAGAAGCATCTTTGCCTTCATTCACCTGACTAGAAATTTGTGAATTTTATTGGTCTTTTTCAAAGAACAAGCTTTTGTTTTCATTGATTTTCTCTACTGTTTTCCTGCTTTCAATTTCATCAATTTCTGCTGCAATTTTTATTATTTCTTTTCTTCTGCTTGCATCAAATGTAAATTGTTTTATTTCTCTGGTTTCCTGGATGTGTTGAAGTTATTAATTTTAGATATTTCCTTGTTCTGAAATTTGCTTTGTCTGAATTAATATAGTTCCATGATTTATCTTTCTTTATTCCTATATTTTAACCTATTAGAGTTTTATATTAAAAGTGGGTTTTTTTGTATACCTTATATAGTTAGATTTTGTGTTTTTATCCCCTCTAACAATTTCTATCTTTTAACTGATATATTTAGGCCATTTACTTTGAAATGGGTATTGATATATTTGGTTTAATATCAACTGTGTTTGTAACTGTTTTCTATTTGCTGACGGAGGTTGTTTTTCTGCCTTCTCTGTTAATTAATTGAGCATTTTATATGATTCTATTTTATCTCTTCTCTTAGTATGTCAATTATATTTTTTTATAAAATCATTACTGGTTGCCTTAGAGTTTACAATATACATTTTTAATTAATTTATCTCCATCTTCTATTAACATTGTTCCACTTCACAGGTAGTGTTGGAACCTTGTAACAGAGTATTCTCAATTCCTCCCTCAGTTCATTGTCATGTTGCTGTTGTTCATTTCATTATCTGTCTGTTATAATCATCCAATATATTTTAATATATTGCTTTAAACAACATTATCTTTTAGATCAATTAAAAATAAGACAAATAAAATATCTTATCTTCATTGATTCCTTCTCTGATACTCTTCTAATTTTTTGTGGATCCAAGTTTTTTACCTATATCATTTTCCTTCTGCCAGTAGAAGATATGTTAACATTTCTTGCAGAACAGATCTACTGGCGATGAAGTCTCTCAGTTTTTGTCTGAGAAAGTTTTTATTTCCCCTTCACTTTTGAAGGATAATTTTGTTGTCTGTAGACTTCTATATTTGTTGGGTTTTTTTCTTTCAACAATTTAAATATTTTATTCCACTCTCTTTTTACATGCATGGATTCTGACAAGAAGTCCTCTGTGATTTTTATCCTTATCCTCTATAGGTAAGGTTTTTTTTTCTCCAAGATTCTTTCAAGATTTTCTCTTTGTCTTTGGTTTTCTGAAGCTAGGTGTAATTTTTTTTCATATGTATCCTGCTTGGTGTTCTCTGAGCTTCCTATATCTGTGGTTTGGTGTCTGCCATTAATTTTAGAAAATTCTCAGCCATTGCTACTAAAACAGCTCTTCTGCTATAGTCTCTCTTATTTCTCTTTCTCATATCCCAATTACTTTTGAAATTGCCTGATAGATCTTGTATATTTTGTTCTGTATTTTTTAAATATATTTGTTTCTTTCTGCATTTAAGTTTTGGAAGTTTCTATCAATTTTAAATTCACTGATTCTTTCCTGTGTCTTTTCCAGTTTAGTCATGAGCCCATCAAAGGCATTCTTTATATCACAATGCTTTTGATTTATAGCACTTCCTTCTGATTCTCTCTTAGAATTTCTGTCTCTCTACTTACATTACCTCTCTATTCGTACATGTCTACTTGTTCTACTAGAGCTCTTAACATGGTGATCGTAGTTATTTACTTCTCTTTCTGGTAATTCCAAACCTTTGTCATATCTGAGTCTGGTTCTGATGCTTACTTTGTCTCTTCAGACTGTATTTATCTTGCCTTTTGGCATGCTTGTAATTTTTGTTGAAAGCGGACATGTTGTGTTAGATAATAAGAACTAGGACAAATAGGCCTCTAGTGTTAGGATTTGTATTGATCTGGCTAGTAGTTGAACTTTGTTTAATGTTTGTCATAACTAGGGTGCCAGAAGCTTTCAACTCTGTCTCCCCTCTTATATTTGACTCTGTGTAAGGACTGCTCCTCAGAGAGTGTCTGTACCTGCAGCCCTTTCAGCAATGTGCACTATCACTACACTGCAGCTCTGTTGGAAGGGTGGCGAAGGGTGGAGGAAGGAATCATTCCACTCTCTTATGATTAAATATCAGTCTTAGCCGGCCTGTGCCTCTGGCCTGTGATCTCCACAAGTATTTCTTTCTTACAGCTTTCACCCTCTTCAATGAGACAGGAAGGCTAGAGCAGGCTAGAACGAGATGAATGCCTTTCACCCACCATAAAAAGGCTCTGGTGAAGTCTTTCCCACTGCAGAGTAGGCCTTTGTTATGGAGAAGGCTCTGGATACCTTTCACAAAAATTACTCTTTCCTTCCCTTTCCAGACCCACAAGGGAATCTTTCTCAGATATTCACCATGAGAAGCTGATGTGGATCCTGAAAGTATCGCCCATTTAAGTGTGGGGTCTCCTTTTAATTGTGGATTATCACACTAGTCCACACTCAACCACTAGCAAAGGGTCTAAATTACCATTTAAGGGATCCTAAAAGTTTATGGCCCTAGGGGCTTCTGCTGTGGGTAATAAGATCTTTGCTGTGACTCTGAATTCACTTATCTCAGGATTTCAGGGTGGCAGTTTGTGCTGCAAACTTAGTTCTCTGATGCATCCAAGAAAAGTCATTGATTTTCAATTTGTCCTGCTTTTTCTTGCTGTAAGGATAGGAATAATAATTTCCAAGCTCCTTATATATCAGAGCTAAAACCAGAAGCCAGTCCAGTCCCCTTGTGTTTAATTCATCAAAACATGCCTGTCGGGCCGGCTCCGTGGCTTAGCGGTTAAGTGCTTGCGCTCCGCTGCTGGCGGCCCAGGTTCGGATCCCGGGCGCGCACCGACGCACCGCTTCTCCGGCTATGCTGAGGCCGCGTCCCACATACAGCAACTAGAAGGATGTGCAGCTGTGACATACAACTATCTACTGGGGCTTTGGGGGGAAAAAAATAAATAAATAAAATCTTCAAAAAAAAAAAAAATGCCTCTCTTGTTTTCTTTTTCATTCATGTCTTTTTAGATGGATAACCTGAACTTTATCTAAGACTTCAGTGCCTGAGTGATAATATTGTTCAGTGTTACCATTCTGTGGAGCTATTTAAATTTTAACGTGGTACAGAGGCATATGTAATAAAAAAAAAACAACAGACTTGGTATCAGAAGACCTAAGTTAGAATCCTGCCTCTAGCACCTGATGGCTCTGTGAGTTTTGGCATGGTTTTAGGATTATTACACGGATCAAATAAGATATGTGCTCAATGGATGTTAGATTTTACTAGCATTATTTGGAAGCTTCCTTAAACTTTTAAATTATATGTTAGTAACAACAAAGTTATTGTTTTAAACCTAAATATTTGATTTCTATAAGAGAGAATTCTAGACACTTTAGCAGGCAGGTCAGAGAAGTAATTTTGAGCTGATAGTCATACAAGGATACTTTTAAACTTTTATCAAGTAAGTACTCTGTATTCACATTGTATTTAAGAGTAGTCCTCCATTGAGGGCTTAGGGCCTGTCTGGGTCTGAATCATTGGGGGTTTTCTTTCTCTCTCTTGTGATAGATAATGTCCTAAGAGATCATGTCTTCTTTTTCATTCATTCACTCAACTGTGTGTCCATTCATTCATCCACAAATATTTACTAAGCCTGAATGTGTTTCAGGTATGTAACTGGAATTGGAGATAAAGAATAAATAACTTAACGTCCCTCTCCTTAGGTGCTCAACGTGTAATTGAGAAAACAGCTATAAAAACCAACAATTACATTAGATTAAGAAAAATGTTTTGTTAAAAATATGGTTAGGACACAAAATAAGCCAGATTATGAGAGCATACTCTCGAGTTTAGACTTGATTGTGTCTGTGGCATTAAGCCATAAAATAATTTTTTAAAGGGGAAGTGCATGATGAGATTTATTTGCTATATTTCTGAGGCTGAGTGAAGAATTCCAAATAGAAAAATACTTTAGGTAATAATTTAGGTAAGAGATTTAAAAAGACCAAACTAACAAAATAAAGATAATGTAAATGAGATGAATTTTGGAGTTTTTCAGGAAGTTGAATTGATACATGAGCTCCGAGAGAAAAGTGATAGAAAGGATTATGCTAGACCTCTCCCCTCTTTAATTTACTGAATAATTAAGAGTGAAAACAGTTCGTGGAAATGAAGCATACTCTCTGTGAGGACATAAAGAATAAAGAGGACTTTTTTGGTCTTCAAACACATTGTAGAGGAAGAAGACAATTGGTCTGTATAAACCAAATTGTATGTTAAACAGTAGAATTGTATGTATAAACAGAAGACAAGAAAAAAGGGAGTATATTTTCATGTAGATTTTTATTATTATTATTTTGTCTACTCCTTCAGTGCAATAATGACGAATTCCAATTGATTCCAATTCTGAATGGGAATAGCTTCTGAGGGCTGGAAGGAAGATGGGAAAATTTTTGGAAAGTCAAAGATATCCTACAGAAGTGTAACAATCACATGGAATGTCACTGACCATAGAGGATCCGACAAAATTTTAAAAGTTAACAACCAAAGAAGAGAAAATTGATAAAGTTTATAATAATAGCATAACACTTTACTATGAAAAAAGGCACCATTTTAAGGGCTTTACAAATATTACATCATTTAATCTTTGCAACAATCCTGTTAGATAGACACTGTTTTTATTCTCATTTTGCAGAGAGAAGTGAGGCACAGAGAGGTTAAGAAACTTGCCCAAGTTCACACAGCTAATAAGTAGCGGAACTGGGTTTTAAGCTCAGGCCATTTATTTCCATTATACTATACTACCTTGCAGATTATGACACTGTAAAAGTTGCAAAAGAGAGTGACCTGAACATCAAAGCATTAATATCAGCCCTTGAGAAAATTAATAAAGCTTTTAAATATTTTTTCAAGTTGACAATTTTTGCGGTCATGATGAGAAAGTCAAACGTAAAGCTATAGATGACATTTTCTATTATGCTATATAATTTTTAGAAGAATTATACAAACATACAAATATTACTTAATTCATTTTTTGTTCTATTATGGTAGATAACTTCTGAATGTTTACTATGGATCATAAAATATTCTAATTGCTTAGCATATTAACTCCTGTCATTTTCATAAGAAGCCCTGGAAGGTAATGCAATTGTTACCCTCATGTTACGTGGACACAGGGGGCTTGTCACTTAGGTAGTAAGTGATGGAGTTGAGATTTGAACCCAGGCTGCCTGACTTCATTTTCCTACGCTTCTAAGCTATTTGGCTTGCATTTTAAGTTTATAGAATTTCCATCCTTCTTTCTGGTTCTAATTATTTTAATATTCTAAAGACTTACTATAACACGGATTCATTGTAGTTTCAGATAATAGAAGTTTTCTTCATCTCTCTGTTTGATATTTGTTGGTATTATAATACAATGATGACAAAGTTATCACAAGCAAACCATTACCATTAGTAATATTCTATTTAGTTAATTTGCCGTGGAGGAAGTGATTTCAGGTGGCGATCTTTTCCTCGTTACTTTAGTGTATATATGTAATTTCCTTACAATTTTTTTTAGCTAGTTATGACTGTTTATTTATGGTCTTGTGATAATCTCACATGAGGAATTAGAGCCTTGGGTTACTGCTAGCAAGATTCTAGTTTATAACAGAGTTGAATGTATTATTAGACATTGAGTTCTTCAGAAAATGAATGAATTGTTCCTACTACTCAACCATGATTTGAGCCTAGTTAACTCAAACATTATAACTTTGATGATTAGTAAGCATTATCAAAAGTTGACTAAAGGCTGAATTATTTAGATACCTCATATAGGTTTCAAACATGTATAGATATTTCTTTTTTTTCTCATGCATAGATACCACCTGTATATGTTTATGACACACTTATAAACACATACATATGTATGTATGTATGTGTGTATATATATTGAATATCACCATCTAATTTGCTATAGTGTTATATATATTTCAAAGCTTTAATTTCATCCTTCAAAGTTCTATGACATAGAGCAATATGTACGTAAATGGTGTTCAAATGCAGATTCTCCCCTTTTTCTATACATACCTGACATTTAAATGTTCGATTTATTTCTAAGTATCTTGATTTCCTTAAAAAATACCCGAAAATTTTGGTGAGGTCATATTGCAGTTTAATAAATGCTTAAAGCAAATGAGAAAATTTTTTTTTTTTTTTTTTTTTTGTGAGGAGATCAGCCCTGAGCTAACATCCGCCAATCCTCCTCTTTTTTTTTTTTTTTTTTTTTTGCTGAGGAAGACGGCCCTGGGCTAACATCTGTGCCTATCTTCCTCCACTTTATATGGGACGCCGCCACAGCATGGCTTACCAAGCAGTGCGTCGGTGCGCGCCCGGGATCCGAACCAGCGAACCCCGGGCCGCCGCAGCGGAGCGCGCGCACTTAACTGCTTGCGCCACCGGGCCGGCCCCAGAGAAAATTTTAAATAAGAAATATTTATCTTCTTGAATATTCTTTTCATAGATCAAAAATGTGACATATGGTAATAGCAACCTCTAAATGGAAAACCTTCAGCTTAAGTATGTTATGATACATCATATCTTTAAAGTGAGAAGACAACTTCAGCTTCTGAACAAGATAGAACAAGAGGGATTGGATTTATCCAGTCCCTGAAACAACCAAAAGGAAAAAACAGACAAAATATGGATAAACAACAGTTTATAACATTGCACATTAGGCATCACAAGAAAGAGTGGGGCAAAATTAGTCCTAGACTATAGGCTGCTTTGGTTTCACTTAACAAAGCATAACATCAAAACATGAAAGGATAAAATTGTTGTCATGTAACTTAACTATATGCCATAAAAATGCTCAAGAATATTTAAATAATTTTTTTTGAAGTCCAGTACACAACTGGTAAAATTCACAATGTATTGCATATCATAAAAATAGCTAAGCATACAAAAAAAGCAGGAAAATATAATCCATAATGAGGAAAAAAATTATTCAAAAGAAATAGATCCAGAAATGACACAGATAAAACTATTCATAGAGGGGAACATTAAAACAGAAATCCTACTAGTCTACATGTCCAAGAATGTGGTGAAAAATTCAACACGTTAAGTTGAGACCCAGAAGATACCAAAAAAAACTAAATTCAACTTCTTGGATGAAAAATATGTCTTCAATGAAAACTACTCTTGATGGAAATAAAAGCAGACTAAATACTCAGAAGACAAGAATAGTGAACTTGAAGACATAGTAATACAAACTATTTAAAATAAAACATAGAGGGGAAAAATAAAATAAACAGAGTATCAGTGAACTCTGGATCAACTTCAAGTGGTATAAAATTAATGTAACTTGAATCCAGAGGAGTGGAAGGGCAGTGGATAGAAGAAATATTTTAAGAAATGTGTCTTGAGCCAGCCCTGACGGCCTAGTGGTTAAAGTTCAGTGTGCTCCACTTCGGTGGCCCAGGTTCAATTCCCAGGCGCAGAACAACACCACTTGTCTGTCAGTAGCCGTGCTGTGGCGGCAGCTCACATAGAAGAACTAGAAGGACTTAGAACTAGGATATACAACTATGTACTGGAACTTTGGGGAGGAAAAAAAAGAGGAAGATTGGCAACAGATGTTAGTGCAGGACAAATCTTTCCCAGGGGGAAAATATGTCTTGAATTTTTCAAAATTTAATGAAAGTCTAGACCTACAGAAGTTCAATAGGCCCCAAAGATAAAAAAAATTCTAAAGAAAACCAGATCAAGGCAGTTTTTAATAGAGTTGATTAAACCAACTTGAAAAACAGTCTAAGAAGAAAGACTAATTTCACAAGATAACAAAGATAAGAATGAGAGCAGGCTTCTTTATGGAGACATTGAAAGTCAGAAGAGGAGTATCATCTTTGAAGCTCTAAAAGAAAAACTTTTAACCTAAGATTCCACACTCATCATAAACATCTTTCAAAAATGAAGATAAAATAAAATTCTCAGTTTTTATTATGGCTCCTCAAGGCTTCTTTTTTCATTCAAGTTCCTCTGGAAAGTACTATTTCAGCTTTTCTCTTTGCTTTTAAAAATATCTTTATTGAAATATAATTCACATACCATAAAATCCACTCATTTAAAGTGTACAATTAAATGGTTTTAGCGTATTTACAAAGTTGTGAAAACATCATCACAATCTAAGTTTGGAACATTTTCATTACCCCAAAAAGAAACCCCATGTCCATCACTCCTCAGCCCCCCAACCCAGCCCTAGGCAATGGTTTAGGAGATTTCTTTCTCTATATATTTGCCCACTGTGGCTACTTCAAATAAAGAGAATCGTAAAACATGAGGTCTTTTGTGACTGGCTTCTTTCACTTAGCATAATGCTTTCAAGGTTCATCCATGCTGTAGCATATATTATTACTTTATTCCCTTTTATTACAAAATAATATACACTTTTATGAATATAACACATTGTATTTATTCATTTATCTGTTGATGGACATTGGGCTTATTTCCACTTTTTGACTGTTATGAGTAATGCTGTTATGAATATCCGTGTCCGAGATTTTGAGTAGATATCTATTATCATTTCTCTTAAGTATATATCTAAGAGTGGAATTACTGTGTCATATTGTAACTCAACTTTTAACATTTTGAGGAAATGCCAAAGTGTTTCCAAAGTGGCTGCACCATTTCACATTCTCATGAGCAACGCATAAGGGTTCCAGGCTCCCTACATTCTTGGCAATATTTGTTGTTCTCTACCTTTTTTATTATAGCTATCCCAGTGGGTGTGAAGTAGTATCTCAATTAGATTTGTAGTTTAGATGTGTATTTCCCTAATGACTAACAATATTGAGCATCTTTTCAAGTGCTTTTTGGCCATTTATATATCTTCTTTTGAGAAATGTATGTATAAATCCTCTGCCCAGTTTAAAATTGTGATATTTGTCCTTTATTAATTGAGTTGTAACTATTCTTTATATATTCTGAAACCAGTTCCCTATCAGATATATAATTTGCAAATATTTTCTTACATTGTATGGGTTGTATTGCTACTTTCTTGATGGTATCATTTTTTAGCACAAAAGTTTTTATTTTGGATATAGTCTAATTTGTCTACTTTTTTGTCACTTGTGCTTTTGATGCCATGTCTAAGAAACCATTGCCTAATACAAGATGACGAAGATCTACTCTTATGTATTGTTCTAAGAGTTTTAGAGTTTCAGCCTTTAAATTTGGCCTATCACCTATTTTTAGCTAAATTTTGTATATGGGCTAAGGAAGTGAGGGGCCCGCTTCATCCTTTTCCATGTGGATATCCAGATGTACCAGGATCATTTGTTGAAAAGACTGTTTTTTCTCCATTCAGTTTTCTTGACATCCTTGTAAAAATTCAACTTACCATAAGTGTAAAGGTTTATTTATGGACTTTCAATTCTATTCCATTGATTTATATGTCTATCTTTATGCCAGCACAATGTCTTGATTACTGTAGCTTTGTAGTACGTTGTGAAATCAGAAAATATGAGTCCTCTTTGTTCTTTTTAGAATATGTTAGTAACGCATTTCTATATGAATTCTAGGATCAGCAAAAAAGAAAAAGAGTTGGCTGGGATGTTCATAAGGATTATATTGTATCTATAGATCAATTTGAGGAGTATTGCCATCTTAACAATAAGTCTTCTATTCATGAACATAAGATGCCTTTCCATTTATTTATATCTTTATTAAGTTCTTTCAACAATATTTTATTGCTTTCAGTGTGCAAGTCTCATGTTTCTCTTTTAAAATTTATACCTAAATATTTTATGCTCTTTGAAGCTTTTGTAAATACAATTGTTTTTTAAATTTTGCTTTTGGAATGTTCATTGCTAGTGTAGAGAAGTATATTTGATATTTGTATATTGATCCTGTAGCCTGCAATCTTACTGAGCTCTTTTTTTAATTCTAATAGTTTTTAGTAGTTCCTGTGTGATTTCCTACATACAAGGTTATGTCATGTGCAAATAGAGATAGTTTTACTTTTTCCTTTTCAATCTTAATGTCTTTTTATTTCTTTGTTCTTGCCTAATTGCCCTGGATAGAATCTTCAACACAATATTCAATAGAAATGGTAAAAGGATATCCTAGCCTCCTTCTTGATCTTATGGTGAAGTCATTCACCATTGAGAATGTTAGCTATTGGATTTTCACAGATACTCTGCATCTGAAATTCTCTTCTATTCCTAGTTTGTTAAGTGTTTTTATCATGCAAGAGTGTTGCATTTTGTCAAATGCTTTTCTGCATCTACTGAGATGATCATATTTTTCCCTTTGTTTTATTAATATGGCATTTTACATTGATTAATATTCATTTGTTAAACCAATCTTGAATTCTGGATTAAATCCCACTTGATCATAGTATATAACCCTTCCTATATTTTACTAATATTTTGTTGAGGATTTATGCATATGTACTCATAAGGATATTGGTTTGTGGTTTACTTTCATTGAGATGTCATTGTTTGCTTTTGGCATCATGGTCATAATGGGAATAAGTTTGGAAATATTTCCTCCTCTTCCCTTTTTTTTTGAGGATTTTGTGAAGAATTGGTATTAATTCTTCCTTAAAATATTTGGTAGAATTCACCAGTAAAGCCATCTGGACCTGGGCTCTTCTTCATGATATATATCTAAATCACTAATCTAATCTCTTTGTTATGATTCTATTTACATTTTCTATTCCTTCTTGATTGTCTTGGTAGTTTGTGTTTCTCCAGGAATTCTTCCATTTAATCTAAGTTATATAATTAGTGGCATATAGTTGCTTACAGTATTCTCTTATTGTCTTTTTTTATTTTCTGTAAGGTTGCCAGTGATGTCTCATCTTTCATTTCTGGTTTTGGTAACTTGAGTCTTCTCTCTTTTTTTCTTGTTCAATCTAGCTGAAATTTTGTCAATTTTGTTGACATTTTCAAAGGAGTAACTTTTGGCTTCGTTGTTTTTCTAAATAATTTTTCTGTTCTATATTTCATTTATTTTCTCTCTAATCTTTACTATTTTCATTTTACTGCTTGCCCAAGGCAACTACATTTCTACCTTCTGTCATTATGAATTTGACAACTCCAGTATTTCAAGTAAGGGGAATCACATAGTATTGGCCCCTTTTGTGACTGGCTTATTTCAGTTACCATAATGTCTTCAAGTTCATCTGTATTTTAGCATGTGTCAAAATTTCTTTCCTTTTTAAAGCTAAATTTCATTGTATGGGCAGATTACATATTGTTTATCCATTCATATTTTGATGGCCACTTGGGTTACCTCCGCCTTTTGTCTATTGTAAATAATGCTGCTATGAACAAGGGTATACAAATATCTGTTCAAGTCTCTGCTGTTACTTCTTTTGGGTAGATACTCAGAAGTGGGATTGCTGGATCATATGGTAATTCTTTGTTTAACTTTTTGAAGAATTATACAATCCTCCACCGCAGCTGCACCATTTTACATTCCCACCAGCAATTCACAAAGATTCACTTCTTCACATCCTTGTCAACACTTGTTATTCTCTTTTTTTATAATAGCCATCTTTTGGGTGTGAAGTGGTATCTCACTATGGTGTTGATTTGCATTTACCTCATAACTAGTGATGTTGAACATCTTTTCATGTGCTTATTGGCCATTTGTATATCTTCTTTGGAGAAATGTCTATTCAAATTTTTTGTCTATTTTAAATGAAGTTGTTTGTTTTGTTGGTGGCGAGTTGTAGGATTTCTTTATATATTTTGAATATCAATCCATTATCAGATAAATGATTTGCAAATATTTTGTCTCACTTTGTGGGTTGCCTTTTTACTTTATTGATGGTGTCTTTTGATGCACAGTTTTTTAAAATTTTGATGAAGTACAACTTTTCTATTTTCTTCTTTTGTTCTCTGTGCCTTTGGTGTCATATCTAAGAAACCATTGCAAAATCCAGTATTATGAAGTTTTTCCCTCAGGTTTTCTTCATTTCTAATTTTGTTCATTTGAGTCTTCTTTTTTTCTTGGTTAGTCTAGCTAAAGGCTTGTCAATTTTATCTTTTTAAAAACCATCTCTTAGTTTCATTGATTTTTTTTCTATTTCTTTTCAAGTCTCTATTTCATTTATTTCTACTCTGATTTTTGCTCGTTCCTTCCTTTCTTAATTTGTGAATTTTTCCATTTTCATTCTGTTATTGGTTTTCAGTTTCATATCACTGTGGTCAGAAAAGATACTTGATATGATTTCAATTTTCTTAAATTTGCTAAGACTAGCCAGGTTGCCCAACATATGATCAATCCTGGAGAATGTTCTGTGTGCACTCGAGAAGAATGTGTATTCTGGTGCTGTTAGAATGAACAGTTGTATATGTTTGGTATGTCCTTTTGGTCTATGGTGTCATTCAACTTCTATGTTTTCTTATTAATTTTCTGTCTGGATGACTTAACTGATGTTGAAAATGGGGTATTTAAGACTCCTACTATTATTGTATTGCTGTCTATTTTTCCCTCCAGTTCTATCAATATTTGCTTTAACATCTCGTTGCTCCAGTGTTGGGCACATCTATATTTACAATTGTTATATCCTCTTGATGAATTGATGCTTTTATCATTATATAGCGACCTTCTTTGTCTCTTGTGAACAACTTTGACTGAAAGTATATTTTATCTGGTATATGTATAGCCACTCCTGCTCTCTTTCGGTTACTTTTTACGTGGAATATGTTTTTCCATTCCTTCACTTTCAGTCTTTGTGCATCCTTAAAGCTAGAGTGAGTCTCTTGTAGGCAGCATATTGTTGGATCTTGTTTATTTTTTATCCATTCAGCCACTCTGTGTCTTTTGAAGGGAGAATTTCATCTATTACATTTAAAGTAAGTATTAATAGGTATGAACTTACTATTGCCATCTTGTTAATTGTTTTCTGACTATTTGTAGTTCCTTTGTTCCTTGCTTCCCCACTTGCTGTCTTCCTTGGTGATTTTTTTTTAATGGTATGTTTTAATTCCCCTCTCTTTATGTTTTGTGTATCTACTATAGGTTTTTCTATGTGTGTGGTTACCATGAGGCTTACATAAAATATTTCATAGCTATAACAGCCTATATTAAGCTGATAATAACTTACCTCCAATCACATACAAGAACTCTACACTTTTACTTCTCCTCCCCCTGCATTTTATGCTATCAATATCATCATTTACATATTTTTATTGTTCATCCATTAACAAATTATTGTACATTTAGTTATATTTAATACTACTCTCTTTTAACTTTCATACTAGAGATAAAATTGATTTACACACCACCATTAGATTATTCTGATTTTGACTATATATTTACCTTTACCAGTGAATTTTATACTTTTATAAACAGCTAAATGGGACTGTTGCCTAGTCCACAGCAGGATGGAGTTGTTTCCAGGTCCGTAGTTGGGATGGTGAATCAGCCATCTGGACATGGGCTTGCCTTCTCAAAATGACTCTCTTTGGTCTTGAAGTCCATTGGAGTTTCAGTCTCCTATCTGAATCCCAAAATTCCCATAAAGGCACTTTATCCATGAATGGCTGCCAAATTATTGTTACAGAGGGGAGATACGAGTGGAGGATCTCTTATTCCTGCCATCTTGCTGATATCATTCTTCCGTAATCACTTTAAAGTAAAATAGTCATAGTATCCAATTAAGAAGTAGAGGGTGCCAGGTTGGCTTTTTTTAAATTAGAAAGCTGTTCTATGTATTTTCTTCAAGAAACTCAGTTTAAATGCAAAGAACTAAATATGTAAAAATTAAAAGACTAGAAAAGATATAACCATGAAAACATTAACCAAAATAAAGCTGGATTTCAGATCTAAGAATATTACCAGGGATAAAGAAGGTAAGTTCACAATGATAAAGTGGTCAATTCGTTAAGAGAACATAGCAACCCTAAACATTTACACATCTAATAACAGAATTTTAAAATACATGAAGTCAAAAAGATGATAGGAGTACAAGAAGAAATAGACAAATCCACAATTATATAACAGAATTCAAGATACATGAAAAAAAATAATATAAATAAGAACAGAAATAGAAAATCCACAAGTCCAAGTAGAAATTGTAATATCCTTCTTATGATAATTGATAGAATAAGCAGAATGTCATTAAGGATGTACAATATGTGAGCAACATTATCACCAAATTGACCTACTTGATGTTTATAGAATTTTTCCCCTAACAAATGCAGAATTACCATTTTTTTCAGGTGCACTCAGAGCATTTACCAAAATAAATTACATTCTGGGCCATAAAATAAGTGTCAGTAAACTTAGATTTAGAATCATACAAGATATATCACTGATCAAGGAGAAAATTCCCTCTTTGGTCTAAGCTAGGAAAAGTTGAATTTCTGTCACTTGTAACCAAAAGATTCTGGAATAGTAAATTTCCACAGAAAGTAACTCTATCAGAACTAAAATTAGAATATAGGCTTATCATTTCCCAATAGCTTTCATCATACTGTAATTACAAATTTTTGATAGTGTTAATTTAGCTTTCTTATGTTTGATCTTTCCATCTCAAGATCTTTTCGTCTCTGGCTTTTTATTTCATTTTTTCCCATTTCCCTGAATATTTACTGCCTTTTAAGAATATTCTATCCGAAGTTCAATGTGGAGAATGACTTTCTCAATGTTGTGGAGCTGAAAATCATATTACTAAGCCATTTTTAAACAATGTCATAATTTTCCCCCTCTATTTCACATCCTGAGAAAAGAAAGCAGCTATGGTATAGCTTAGTTGTTCCAAATTTATAGAACAATGGACTTTGTACTTTAAAGAATTGAATTAAAGCTGTGAATTCTCCACAGAAATGGTCAAACACACACATACCAAACAAACACGATTTTGTACAATTTCGTGGATTCCAGGTTAAGAATTTCTCTTATAAGCAAAAAGATCACATTGTAATTCAAAATTATTTCATCACTCATTATTTCATGTTTACATTTTATTAATTTTGAGGAAATACAATACCAAAACTAATAGAAATTAAGATATACTTTTATATTAATTTTTATTTTATCATTCACATAGCACCTACATAAATGTTAAAAATAGTAAAAGTATAAGTCTACAACATTTATTTATTCATCTATAGATTCTACAATGTATATAAACAGATTCTCTGCTATAACTCAATGGCTCTACCAGAGGTCACTGCACTATAGTGAACCATTGGATCACTGATGTACCTCTTTTAAATTTCCCTTGTGTTTTTAAAATATTGAGTCACAAACTACAGTAGCCCTGTGAACTATCATGCTTATCATTATAAAATGAAACCAAACACCTTCCATGGGCACTATGTGAAAGAAAAGCCAGAGAGGATCAGCTGAACATTGTAAAATAACTACACATGGAAATAAGGATCACCACTATGTACACCATGTTCTACTACAAAAGAGAGCAACAAATTACAATGGCAATATTTTCCCATTTCCATAAGTTTTCGTTAAGATTTGCTTATTTGATTCTTACAATAGCCTTATGAAGGATAGAGAATTAACATTATTATTCTTGTTTTATTAAAAATATAACAATGTTCCAAGAGATCCAATTAGTTTCCACCCTAGTTCTGCAGCTATGGTTTACTCATATAAGTCCTAGTCATAATCAGGAAAATTTGAAATGAAAAGCATATATAAACCTGAATTGTATTTGCTGGTATATAGATAACATAAATAATGGTTTAAAAAGAAAACAAATAGAATTTAGAATGTAGAAATCCTTTGGTTACTCTTAAGACAATAAATATAACAGAATGCTCGTGGTAGAAAGCATATAGACAAAATTTTTTATCAAATAAACTGTCTCCTCAACGTTATCCATCTTTTTACTATCACTTACGGCAAGGGAGTCTTGGCACATCTGAGAAATCATAAAATAAACCCACAAATATAAAATTTAATGAGAATAAAATAACATAAACTAATCTCATAAAAAAGAAATGAGGAAATGAAATAAAATAACAGCTAAGAAAAAAAATTCTGACTTTAGTACTCTTAATGGTTTGCCAGTTCACAGCCTCCTATAAAAAATCACTATTATTAGTGGATCCAGGATTGAAATATTTGTAGAATGGAAGGAGAGATTGCCACAGTTATTATTTTTGCTGAGTTGATTATATAATTGATGCCAAATGTATGTGGAAATACCAGCACCATAATGTAAGGACCCACAAGATTTTCTATTATTTTTGTATAATATATTTTAAGCTAAAAGTAAAATGCAATGTAGTAATGATACAAATTCTGGATAAAATGTTGTTTTATATGATATAACAGAAAGACCTCTAGTATAGCAGTCAGATAATTTGGGTTTGTATCTCAAGTTTTCAACTGATTAGCTCTAGTGTGATCTCAGTAAGTTTGTTTCAACTTTCTGGTCTTATCTTTCCTTTTCTAAATGAAGAGGCTCATACTAACAAATTAAACATGCTAACAGTAAAAGACTAGTGAGCAAAAAATGAAAAGTACATTCAAGAAGTACTTCAAAGAAATACAATTCAGTACACGTTTTAATTGTACATGAGAGTGCTTCAAATGATGATGATGATGAATATTTATTCAATGAATATTTATCGAGAAATTAACATGCTACCTGTATTAGGTACTGGATGATATCATCAGATATTCTGGAAAAGGGAAGCTATCCGATCATATGTATATGCAATTTATAGCACGTTCATACAGAAATAGTATTGTTATATCATTTTAAAGTGTGGCTCTGACCAATATGAGCACTAGAAATTTTTAAACGTTTTTCGTGATTATAAAAGTAATAATTATAGGGCCGGCTCCATGGCTTGGCGGTTAAGTGCGTGCGCTCTGATGCTGGTGGCCCGGGTTCGGATCCCGGGCACACCCCAGGGCACCGCTTCTCCGTCCAACGCGGGGCCGGGTCCCACGTGCAGCAACTAGAAGGATGTGAACCTGTGACATACAGCTATCTACTGGGGCTTTGGGGGGAAAAATGAATAAATAAAATCTTTAAAAAAAAAAAAGTTTGTTAAAAAAAAGTAATAATTATCCATTTTCCAAAACTTGAAAATACACAAAAAATATTCTAAAAAGAAAAAAATTATCTGAAACACTGAAAGATAGCTCCTATTAATATATTTCCAAAAAGTTATTAATGTGATATACCCACATCCGTTTAAAAGTCAAATAACACTGAAAGTTTTACAATGAATAGCAATCCTCAGCCTGAGGTTTTTCTGTTACCCCAGTTCTGATCTCTTGAGACAATCGTTTTCAATATATTTTTTTAATATTTTTATTTTTAGCTATTTTTCTGACATTTCCACGTATTGAAATATGGTTTGTAGCATTTATTCATTCATCAATATACTATATATTGATCTCATTTTATTTAACCAAGATTTAAGTCTTTTATACTTAACCTCACCCCTCCGTCTTCTCATCCAGACATTGTTGTTTTGGTTTTCCATTGTTGCCACAAAAAATTTATCATAAACTTAATGGCTTATAAAGCACAAATTTGTCATCTCACTGTTCTGTAAGAAAAAAGTCTGATAGGTCACCTAGTATCTCTGCCCTGAGTCGCATGAGATCAAAATCAAGATGTTGGCAAGCCTGGGCTTTTATCTGGAGGTTCTTAAGGAGAATCCACTTGCAGGCCCTCTCAGGTGGTTTACAAAATTCAAGTCCGTGAGGCTGTAATCTGAAGTCCTCACTTCCTCGTTAGATGTCAGTTAGGGTCGTTCTGAGCTCTTAGATGCTTCTCCCCAGTCCTTGCATATGGCCCCCTACATCTTAGAACCAGAACCACAAAGATGTGAACACCAAGAGGTAGGAGCCACTGTAGGTTACCTTAGCGATTATCTGCCACAGTCTGCCATCCAGCTCCCAGTGATTCACAACCCTCCCACATGAAAAACACATTAACCCCTCCCAAGGTTCCTAAGAGTCTCACTCTCTTACAGCATTTGCTCAAATTCCATGATCTCATCATCTAGCTCAGGTCCAGGTGCAGGTGAGACTTCTGGATATAACCCATTATGTACAGTTCTTAGGGTGCAATTCCTCTCCAACTGTAGACCTGTGAAATTAAAGAAAAAAATATCTTTCCCAAACACACCCAACATACAATAATGGGACAGGCAGAAGATAATAGCTATAGTTATTCAGGTTCAAAAATGGAGAAAGGGAAGGTAAAAAGGAGTCACTGGTCCATAGCAATTCTGACATCCAGCCAGGCGAACTCTGGCCATAGTTCCTTGATTAGGTTTCAAAGCCTGAGAATACTTCTTCCTGGCTTTTAGTTCTACAGTTTGGGCTCTACAGTGGAATTTTGAGGCTCCAACAGTCCCTTCATTTTGCTCTCTTTCTGTCCCTTTCAGTCCAAGCTGGCAGTTTTTGCTGAAGTAAATTTCTGCAAAATTTTGTAGGTTTCCCATAGATTTCATTGGGGTTCGTTTCATTAGACAAAAGCCATACCTACAGATTTTTTTTAGATAACATCATCTCTATTTTTGACTCCTGTTGAGATGGCTGAGGTACAATGTCCTTAAGCTTCCCAGAGGCCCTATAGTTTGATTAAGGGGAGAGTCATACCCTTAATCTTGTGAAAGAGCTCTTTATGTGGCTGAATACTCGGACCTTTTTATCTTTCTTAAGTTTTAGCAAAATGTTGTACAGTTGACATCTTGGCCTTTTCTCTAGAAAAAGAGTCTCTAAAGCATTCTAGTGTCTCTTTTCTCTGGAGCATGCTTTTCTGACAGTGATTCTCTTAATATTAGCATCTTTTTCCATCTGGAGACACTTAGAATTTTCAAAATCATCAACTCCTGTTTCCTTTTTGTTTAATAGTCTTTCGTCAATTCATCTCTCTCCTTTCCCATTTTACTCTAAGCATCAAGAGGAAACCAGGTATCGCCTTCAACAACTTTCTTGGAAATCTCCTTAGCCATATAACCAAATTCATCACTTAAACATCCTGATTTTCAGATAACTGCAGGAGATAATTTTGCTAAACTTTCTGCCACTATATAATAAGAATCCTCTATTCCTTAAGTTTCCAACAACCTGTTCCTCACTTCCTTCTGAGCCCTCCACCGCAGCTTCCTCCAACTCTAAATTTACACCAAAACTGTGTTCAAAATAATTTAGGCTTTCTATCATGCTCTCAAAATTCTTCCAGCCTCAATCCATTCCTCAATTCCAAAGTCACTCATATTTTTGTCTTTGTTGCCATAGCATCTTACTTCTGGTACCAAAATCTGTTATTAGTATTCTTTTGCTGCATAGCAAATTATCACAAACTTAGGAACTTAAAGCAAGACACATTTATTATCTTACAATTTCCATGGGTCAGGGTTCCAGGCATGTCTTAGCTGGGTTAACTCCTTGAACTTTCACAATGATGAAATCAACGTTATCAGTCAAATGTGTCTTTAGCTTTTGGGCACAGATTGCTCAAAATTTTTAAACTGCCAAGATTGCTGGATCACTATGTAATCTATATTTGAAATATATGGATCCACTTGGAGTCACTATTGTTATGACGTTATGGTATGTTATTGTTATTAAACCTCTTGATCTGAATGACTTGGTGTTAAAGCAAATTATTTTTTAAAATTGACCTTAAATAGCTTGTATTTCATATCATGGTTTGGTAAAGTTTATCTTTTCATGAGTCATAGTTTATTTTGAAACTTTTTGTGGTTTCTGTCTTGCTTTTTAAATGGATCAGCATGATATTCTCTGGGATAACAACATAAGATGCCACAAGATGGAAATCAGGATAACAGTTCTGGTAAAGAGGCTAAAGCTATATTTTTGGCTTTTCTATATAAATTTGACTTATTTTTTTTATTTCTCTTTGTGATGGGAATCGTAAAAATAAATAAATGTATATTCTAAATCAATATCTATATACTATGTGACAGGGACTGTATTGATTTTCTTCAGTGAAGTTACCACATCAGAACCACAGATATAATTGATACCGACATCTGGATAAGTTTTTTATTTTCTACTATTGTGTTTCATATCCCTTTTGGTGTTTCAATGGCCAAAAAGTTGACTGTGGACATGGTAAGAATCACCACATTTCCCAAGTTACTGGCAATAGTCTCCGCAATTTTTCCAAGGGATGCTGTATTGCTTTTAATTTACCATTTTGGCAGGGCATTCATATAGAGCACTTTTATACCCTTCTCACCATAATAATAATTTTATACTCTTACCATCCTCAAATAAGGTTTAGTGACAAGTACAGAGATTCTGCCAGTAACTAAGTATCTTTATTCCCCACTATACCTTCTAGGACTGGGCAAATAACCACAGGATGCATCCGTGGTCCTGTGAAACCCTTCTTAGACTGACAAAGGTCAACTCTTCACTTGACTAAACTAACACATAACTTGTGGCCTTTGGAATCTTTGAGGATAAGCACAAAAGCAGAGTCAGTATCAAGCAACTCCAGGAATGTCTGAAAGTTTTATTTTCACAATGTACAATCAATTTGATAATATTGCATGTCTCTTAGGGAAAGTCTTGGGTGAAAATTAATGACATAATCCTGTGGTTGTATTGTAGGGTCCTTACATAAAGGGACTCAGTGTCCTTCTCTAAGTAGCACTAAATCTGTGAACTGGCTTAAGCCTGGACTCTTAAGATAAGAGTACATTAATCCCCACAATGTTAGCTATACTCAGATTTCTGACCAGAAGACATAAAATTTCCACCTATATATGTCAAGCAGAACTATATCTGGCTGCCCATTTATTTTTTTTAGGAATCCTGGATCGATTAGTCATTGTCACAAATCTGTGTGTCAAAATATTCTGGTTCCCATGAAATCCTTAAAGCATATTTTATTAATTGTTTCTAAGTCAACTAAGGTATTTAAGTAATGCCATCAGGCTCTATCATTTTGAGATTACATTTTTGCCCATTGAAATCATGGAATTCAGTTCTATTATAGCATCTTTTTTTTTACCTTCTTTCTTACTTTATTTCTGATCTATAGAGGAGAAACACCAGAGACCTCTTTAGTGATGTTGGTACTCCCTGACCAATATATTTCTTAATTCTTTAATGAAGGGCATAACGTCTTTTACTGCTAGAAAGTGTGGTTTAGGAGTAGTTGAGCAGGTTCCTTACAATAGATCCGTTCCAACATACTCATTTCTGGGAGCTTTCAGATACCTTTCTCTACAGTATGACAAGAAATTTCTGGCATTAAGGCCTCATTAACTAAAGGCCACCATTGCATCCAGGCTTCAATTATCTAACCAAGTTACCTATTAATGTCAATCCCAAGTGCTGAAGCTGCCAATTAAATACCAATTCTAGGTGGGTGTACCCCTGTCAAGGATGGGCCTAGAGGTGATGTGAGTTGCTGGATTGGGTCTGAGGAGAAATGCTTGCTTCCACTTGTAGTGCACCCATTAAAACACTTTTAAATATATAAGACCATTCCTTCACAGGGAGATGCTGCAATGACAAAAGACATTCAAGGAAACACTGAGATTCAAAATTCTTAGCCTCATCCGTGAATGTACACATGTAACAATTCCATGTCTCAAGTTCATGCTGCTTCTTCAACAGTACCCATACATTAGTGTAAGAAAGCTGGTGGGATTGAGCATTTAATTGGTATTTCAACGTCTGTAATCCTTTCAATCAGTTTCTGGATTTGGTACTCATATGACACATAATAGATTCCTTTAAGCTGCCGTGGAGGCTGTCTGATTTTCAACACATATTCTTAATTACGTCAATTGTTTTTAAGTTCTAGTTGTACTTACTTGTCATCACTAGGGCTAACCCAAGATACAATGTGATGGCACAATTTTTATAATAATTTTGCCAAAATGATTAGTTGCCACAGCCATGTGCTTTCCCAAAGGCTGGCCATCTACCTGTATTTCATGCCGTGCTGCTGTCAGAGATAAGGATTAGACATGCTTCATTTTCTCTAGGCAAGAAAATTATTTTTTCGTTATGTAAAAGTATGGAGCAATGTAATTTCAGAATATGTATTCAATTGTCTATTTTTGCTGGCCGTTTGCAGGATCAATTACTTAACAATCAGGGTTCCATTAAGAAACAGATTTCACACTTAAAACACAATAATTTGAGGAGGGTTTCCTTGTAAATTTATAAAGTAGCAATGTAAGGAAATCACAAGAGTACATGCATCAGAAATATAGCTGTTACCACTCTTGGGCCCAAAGAGACAAGGGAAGGAAGAGTTACTTGAATTCTGATGGAGATAGTGGTTTTATTGGTTTCCTAGGGTTGGCATAAGAAAGTACCAGAAACTAGGTGGCTTAAAGTAACAAAAATATATTCTTTCACAGTTTGGGAGGCTAGAAGTCTGAAATCAAGGTGTCAGCAGGGCTGTGCTCTCTCTGAAGGCTCTAGAGGAGGGTCTTGTCCTTGACTCTTTCTAGCTTCTAGAGGTTACCCGCAATCTTTGACGTTCCTTGGCTTGTAGATGCATCACTCCCATCTCTGCCACCATTTTCACATCGCCATCTTTCCTGTATGTCTTTCTGTCTCTGAGTCTCTTCTCTTCTTATAAGGACACTAGTAATATTGGATTTAGTGCCCACTTTACTCTAGAATAACCTCATCTTAACTTATTGCATCTACAAAGATCCTAGGTTCAAAGTAGGTCATGTCTGGGGTTCTGAGAGTGACATTATTCAATCCAGTACAATTGTATAGAGTAAGCACTTGAGAAAACTATCCTTCAGTATAAGTGATACAACTAGCTTGAGTTGACCTAGAAATGGTGGAGCTCTTTTTCCTCCATCTACATCTCATGCTAGTTTCCCCATTGACCAACACCAACTGGAATCTAAAAGACATGAAACCCATATTGGTCAACCTCTTGACCAGAGAACCAGATAGAGAAAGGTAAAAAGTGAATCTAAAAGAGTAAAAATGTCTAGCACACCCCTAAAGGGTCCCAAGGAAATCTAAATAAGATCACTAGGTTTCCAAACAGAATATTATGTAAAACGGACAAAAAATTAAGTACTTGGTGGAATGGAATGATGAAAGCAGGAGCATATAACCTTAACTTCATAAGCAAAGCAATAAAATGTTGTTGTTAATAGAATTTGTCAATTTTCACCCTGGAGTCTCATCTGTTCCTTAACATTTCAAGAAGCAGAAACTATTGGGTACTTGAGAGAAATAAAAAACATTTGAGAAAAAACTATTAAATTCACTTATTTTGAAAATTTAATCCCATGGGATTCCAGTAAGATTATATGCTAAGCTAAAAGAAGGCAGTTAATTTTCTACAGATTTTTAGAAGTAGAGAAGTAACTATTATCTCTCCTTAGGAATGACAGAGACCAAACACTTGAAAGCTGATTATAAGAACATTTTTAAGAGTTCTGATCTTTCAGTCAACTAAAACAATCTTTTGAGGAGTCTTTTCAAAATCATGATTGATGTGGCTTGAAAAAAAAAACCTCCCACTATCCAAAGTGAATAAACATTTTTCATCAAAAAGGTGATTAAACGAACTCTTCTTGAAAAGAAAAAACAAGAGTACATCTGGGTTAAGGTAATGTAAACATAGCATTCTCTAATGTACCATCTCCCTATGCCACACTAAAATATTGTTAGGAATGCTAAACAATGAAACACTTACATTAGCACTGAAAACTTAGGCGAGCAGTCATCAATGCATCAGTGTCATTGGAGAATGTCTACTGGGGCAAGATTTAGTGGTCTCTTTTTGCATATTTCAGCCTCTAACCTAGAATACCAGTCAAGAGAAAGGTAAGCTTTGGTTTTACTATCCCAACTTTCTTCCTTTAACTAAAAGACACGCTTCTGTATCAACCAGATGCCCTGCACAGGAACACTGCTTTCCTAAGTAGTTATTGCCCCATTTCCCACCCCATGACCCCCTTCCTTTCTCATACATTCAAACACTACCCATCTCATGACTAAGGATAAAAGAGAATAGATATTGAAACTTAGCATTCTCATGTAGAATCCTCTCATCTAAAGTACTGCAGCTGAGAAAGACACAGGAGGAAAGATAATTCACATACAGGTGGGCTTGTATGTGTCTGTGTACAAGCACGCATGTGTATGTTTATTAATTTTAATGCTCTGCATGTCTTCAATGGAAAGCTATATTATCCGAGACATAAATTATCTTCCTTTTTGTCAAAAACTACATAAATATCCTTAGTTTAGACATAAGAGTTTCTAAGGAAATGCATCAAAACAACTATGAAAGTCACTGGAATGCATAATTATAGGTTATTTTTTAATTTCTCTGTTACAAGCTTCTGAATTTTCTAAATTTTCTACACTATGTCTATATAACTTTTGTAATTAAGAGGAATAAAACACGGGCCGGCCCCGTGGCTTAGTGGTTAAGTGCGCGCGCTCCGCTGCTAGCAGCCCAGGTTCAGATCCCGGGCTTGCACCGACGCACCGCTTCTCCGGCCATGCTGAGGCCACATCCCACATACAGCAACTAGAAGGATGTGCAGCTATGACATACAACTATCTCCTGGGGCTTTGGGGGAAAAAAACAAATAAATAAAAAAACTAAAAAAAAAAAAAAGAGGAATAAAACACATTCAAAAAATGAAGAAATGGACAAGAAAGGAGAAAAGAAAAGCAAAAAAAAAAGAGTAAAAAAAGAAAAACCTCTTGCTTGAATGATATTCTTTTCAATTTTTGTAGCAGTGGTTGAAATGAGCAGTGAATGCAGAATAATCTTCATCACATAGATGACGATTCTTGAGTTTGTGCCTTAAAACAATATTTATTTAAAGTTTTACCACTGTTTGTATCTTGATTATCTGATGTTTTGCTCACAACATAGTGACTGGCTGCTGCCTGCTGCATGGGGTATAGTTTTCTAGCACCATACAACAATGTATTTTAGCTTGTAGTTTTTTGGCCAACCTACTATAAAGTACTTATTTGCAATTCAGTTGTTTCTTCCATGCTTCAAGATCTAGCTCAAACATTTCAAGAAATCTTCCTGAAATTTATATTCTGTGGTGATATCTCTTTTTTCTTAACTACTATTAAACTTGGTTAGCTTTTAAATAAATATAGTCTTTCTTAGTGCATTGATTATATTTATGTTAAATTCTATCTTCTCAACATGCTGTGATAAAAATTAAACTCAACATTGTATTTGCATCTAGATCTACCATAGATGATATATTTTAATTTATTTAACAGTGAGGAAGAGCCAATAAAAATGTTAACTCCCTAACAAATAAAATCATACTATAGAGATACATAGACAGATATAGAGATATATTTAAGTTAAAAAATGACCATGAGCTCGTTTGCAGACTGATTCTCTTAAAACTGATCTATTTATAACATAGCTTATGTGACAAAATTCAATTTTTCATTACAAATGTATTTTTATGGTCTTGGGGACCACAGGCACATTTTAGACTTGGGGTCATGATTAGTATTGAGATCACGTTTACATTTTTGGTAAATTAAACATACAAATGAACAGTCTCTCTTTTTCTCTATTATCTATCTAACTATCCAAAACTAAATTGCTAATAATGAACACTGAATATATGATCACGATGACAAGGAATCAAGATTATACAGATTTAAATTCAATTACATTTTCCTATTTGGCCCGACATTTTATTTACTATGTGTTCGTAGTCACTCAGTCAGAAATATTGTCATTTGGTTTAAAACTAATTCAACCTGACCTTGTTTTTCCAAAAGGGCATGACATGGCCTGTTGAGCATGGAATTAGCATCAATTCAAAACTAATATCTATTAAGCCCTGAAAATTCTAGATATTTTACTTTCATTCGTGTGTAGGTCACTCTGGTAAATGGCTACAGATTCTTCTGGGGAAAGGTTGGGTGAAAAGTCATAGATATAGTGATTTTCTTCAAATGGACCTATATTCTACCTCAACTAATCCCCCCATATGTGAAACACCTTAGTTCTAAGATCTGGGAAAGAGACTGTGAATCCCAACCAGGTCAAAGTGAACTCAGATTCTTCCTATCAGACCTAAAATAATTTGTGTGTGTGTGTGTGTATGTGTGTGTGTACGGTCAATCCTCATTATTCATAGATTCCACATTTGTGAATTCACCTACGCGCTAAAATTTATTTGTAACCCAAAATCAATACTCACCGGCTTTCTCAGTCATTTTCAGACATGCGCAGAGTGGGGAAAAACTTGAGTCACCTGAAACTCACCTTCCCAGTTGAGTTTGAACAAGGCGATCTGCTGTCTTCTTGTTTCAGCTCTTGTATGTAAGCAAGTGTCCTTTTCACAACATATTTAATGCCACTCTTTCTACATTTTTATCATTTTTGTGCTTTTTGTTGTTGATTTTACTGTTTAAAATGTCCCCCAAGCATAGAGTTGAAGTGCTATATAGTGTTCTTAAGCACAATAAGGCTGTAATATGCCTCATGGAAAAAAAACGTGTTAGATAAGCTTCATACATGCATGAATTATAGTGCTGTTGGCCATGACTTCAATGATAATGAATTAATACATATTAAATAAAGTGTCTTTAAACAGAAAAACACACAAAACAAGGTTATGTATTGATCAGTTGATGAAAATCTTGTGCACAGAGGCTTGCAGGAACCTAATCCTGTATTTACCCTTGGAGCAATGCTTCAGTATTCCCTAATTCAGTGTTCTGGTGACTTTATAGAACATAACTACCACAAATAATGAGTACAGCAAGAATCAGTTGTGAATATACATATATATCAAGAAGAACCTTTCTAATCTGCTTATCTACTTTAATATTAAAAACACTGTGATAATTAGCTGTTGTGGCTAATTACGTTGTTGGGTGAAACATTCTAATTATAATTACTTGTCCATCCCACTGTAGATTATTGTGGTAACTGTGCTCACCTTATCCCTTAGAATTAAGTGATACATCTGACTTCTCCATTCAGGAATTCTATTGTTCCCAATGAAATTAGGGAGCCCAATTCCATTGTACCAACCTACACCAACGTCTCTGAACTACAGAGGACAGCCTCCACAGAGGTTTTAGGGATGCTAATGTCTCTTTATCAATGAATTTCTTAGTAATTTGGTGAAGAGAGTGTCATCTGGGCCTTCCTATGTGACATGGTTAGGGAATGGAGAGCATGTTGCACATTAATGATTCATTTAAACATGCCAAGTTCCTGGAGTCATCCAAGTCTTTCCTCTACCATATGACAGGAAAATTCTAGCATTTCGATCTCATTGATTATAGAGCCCTGTTGAGTCTAAACTGTTTAGGGCCAACATAGTAAATATTAATACCTCTCCCAGGTCTTTGTATATACAGTCATGTGCTACATAACAACAGTTCAGTCAATAATGAACCACATATACAACGGTGGTCCCTATAAGATTAGTACCATATAGCCTAGGTGTGTGATAGGCTATACTATTTAGGTTTGTGTAAGTACACTCTATGATGTTCACACAACAATGAAATCACCTAACGACGTATTTCTCAGAACATATCCCTATCATTAAGCGACACATGTCTGTATATATATCTGTGATATATATATAAATATATTATATCCCACTTTCTACCTAACGACGCATTTCTCAGAACATATTCCTGTCATTAAGTGATGCATGTCTGTATATATATCTGTGATATATATAAATATACTATATCCCACTTTCTGGGTAAGTGCATCAGTTTCAGCCTGATTAATTCAGCCTGATTAAGCCTTATTTTTTATTTTCCTTGGTCTAATGCCCTTAAAATCTATTCACATATATGCTCCCTTGTCTCCTGGTGATATAAATTGGTAAAGTTCTACAAGTCTTTCAGTGTGTATAATGTGTCTCTTTGCATACCAGACATTGTGTTCCACTATCTGAACTATATTGGGTCTAACTCTTATGTGTGGAGAGACAATGTGGGGGAGGGGGTAGTGTCCTGAGGAGTATGGGCATACCAATGTACAGTAACTCTCCCAGGTAAAATTACTGAAAGGCTATTATGCAATTAGAAAAGATAGTTCACTCAAATCATCTTTTCCCACTGTGAGGTAAGGAGAGAAGGGAGTATCCCTCACAAGGGAAGTTCAGTCTCACCTGTGGTTGCCAAAATATGCATTTACCATATCTCAGAGTCTCGCTGCTTCCACATCAGCCCTTTAACTTTAACATAAGAGGCATGACTGGGTTGAAGATTTAATTGATATTTCAGCTCTGTAAGGCCCTGAGTTTTATCTTCTATCATACATATCTTGTGACTGCAGGAGATCAGAAAGTTCTTCAAAGCTGCCATAACAGGTTTCTGAAACAAATTTTCCATTTGTTTTTTCTGAGTTGGGCAACAGAAGGCTTCAGCTAATCTTTCTCTCTGTGTATGCTGTCTCAGGTTTTCAGCATTAGCTCTGTACAGCATTCTTTGTAATCACTGTAGCTGTCACAGTTAGTAAGGGCCATAGCCATTTGACGTCCCAACATCTCGCCCTATACCTGCACTTCATCCCATGTCACCACTGGTGATAATTTCTGTAATTGTGACCCCTCCACAAGGCACAGACTGCCAGTACCCCATTTCCCATTAGGAAGATGATTAGTGAGACCATTTTAAATGTCTGTTTTCTGGGACAACCTCCTGTACCAAATACCACATGAGCCAGGATCTGAGGAAGAAAGTCAGGGCACATTTAAATGAGGAATTTGGGGAAGTATAATAAAGAGACTATTCACAAACGTGTGAACAGTAAGTGAAGCAATAGTATTCTAGGCTAGCACCAGCAGGGTGGATTTTGTTGCCATTAAGCTTGATGAAGCAAGCAGAAGGAGTAGGTACTGGAGACCAAAATAATTACCTGTAGCAGAGGGCCATGCAATATGAGCCATGGCCTTCAGTGGCAGGACACAGCTAATCTACAGTGACACAAGCTGGGAAAGAAGCTAGGGAATAAAAGCCCAGACTTACATCTTCTCCCACTATTCATTAAAACCCAGACTTAAAGCTCCTCCCACTGTTCATTCATTAATCTGCAAAACAAGATAGATGTCAGAAGGCAATGGAGCCAATTGAAGTAGTCAAAAAACTTCAGGATCCTGGAGCACAGAGCAGAGTGAGGAGTGCTCATGCAATAAATACATTCATTTATTCAACTTAAATTAAGTAAGTAGTATATTTCAGAGACAGACTCTCTGTTGTTGTGATGAAGACCAAAATGAACTACACATAGCTTTAACCTATATTGCAGTGAAGGAAACAGAATAAATATGTGCTTAAAAGAGAAGTATATAAAAGGTGATATGAATACATAAAGAAAAAAAATGAATTAACTTGGGGTGAAAAGCAGGAAGGCTTCACAGAGTTGGCTCTTAAAGGATTTATACAAATTCACCACATGGAGGATTAAAGAAAAGAGCATTCTACACAGAGGAAATAGCATGGAGAAAGGTAGAGAGGTGTGAAAATGTATGACAAGGAATGGTGGGTAGTTTGATGTGGTAGAATTTTAAAATACGTAAGTGAAAATAACTGGGAATGTGATTGAAACAGGCCATCTTCTTAAGAAAGATCTTTAAAATTTTGTTAAGGATTTTAAATTTTATCTTATAGGCAATGAGAAAACAATGAAGGTTTCTAAATTGCATCTGTGTTTTGGAATTTTTTTCAGACTTTCTCTGAAATATTACTTTTATCAAATTATAGTTCCTTTCTTTGGAATCCTAAGCTAAGCAGGTGGAGGCTATAAAACAAATCATATGAACTACATCCTGAAAGACAACTTTTTGGCATTAAATTTGTAGATTATAATTTAGGCCAGGTTTTTTATATTTTCTGATAACACTTATCACCTAAGGGATTAATCCTAGAGAAACTAAGAATCGGGAAAGTCACTCTAGTGTGTTAATATAGTCTAGAAATATTTCCTTAATGCCAAAGTAAATTCAGAATCTGTCTCTCATTTGATGCATTGAAAAGGAGCCAACTTATATATTACCACATTGTTATTTCTCCTTGCTTAATGATAAGAAAAGAGGTACTATGTCAATACACTGCCAATGAAGACTCCATGTCATATGATTGCCTTGCAAACCATCCTCACTTGCTTTTATTTTTTTAGAAAAATAACTTAGAGTAAACTGACATTAATGACAAATATGAAAGTCAATAGATTCTACTCAGATTATATCTCTAATAAAGTAATTTTTATGCCAAATATACTTCATAATATGTCATGAGAAAATTCTTTCATCTTTCCTTGCAGAGAGTCAATAGTCACTGTTTCAATTTTAGAATTAAAAAACCTGATACACATGGCTTTCATATTTTACTTAAAATTACAAAGATGAATATTTATTTTTGTAAACCTCAAAATTACCTTAAGGAAAGGGAAACAAAAAGTTAAATATTAACAGTAGAGCTACATATTCAAAACAAAGTGATGTCAAGAAAATATTAAAACAGAAAACAAATTGAGATGACAGATATTAGGCAAAACATATTTATTATAACAGTGAATGTAAATGGTAAAAACTCACGTATTAATAGAAAAAGATACTATTGCATTGAAAAACAAAGCAACTATATGCTACATATGAGACATCTGAAAATAATACTTAGATATATCAAAAATGAAAGAATAGATAAATTCTTAAAATACATATCTAAAAAATGTATCTAAAAATATCAATAAAATCAACAACAAGAATAAAAACTGTGGTTTAAATATTAATATAAGATGAATTTAAATTTATGGAATACACTATTTTATAATACAAATAGAGATAATTTATAATGAAAAGAGCTACTATGAAAGAGAAAGATATAGCTATGCGGTAGCATAAATGGTTTAATTGTCAAGTCAGATTCACATGAATCATAGATCTTTCTAGTATTCAATTTTACTAATAAATGAAAAGATATAACAAGAACAAGGCACAGGCAAATGTTCTTCCCTTGAAGAAGTCTCATACTGTCCGACTCAGCACTCAATTGAAGTCTTTCTTCTCCTTCATTATCATACATTCTGGTTTCAGAGTTAATGCATGAGGGGTTTTTTTGAGAAATATATCTGGAAATATTGTCTACATAGGGGAATAAATTTTGCTTCTGAAACTTCTCCATTTTATATCTTATTCTCCAGCCATCCATACTCCCACAATTCCATAATTGTATATGTATTTAAAATTAAGCAACATAGACAAACCAGGCATGTTAGGTTTCTATTACCGCCATAACAAATTGCCACAAACTTAGCAGCTTCAAACAACACACATTTATCTCACAGTTGCTATAGATCAGAAGTCCAAAGGTCTTATAACGCTAAAATCAATCTGTTGCACAAATATGTTCTTTACTGAGTCTCTGGGGAAAGAATTCCTTCCAAGCTCACTCAGATTGTTGGTCCAGTTTAATTCCTTGTGGTTGTAGATCTAAGGTGACTATTTCTTTGCTGGCTGTCATGCGGGGGTGTCCCTTAGCTCCTAGAGGCAACTCTCCAGTCCTCACACATGGCCCTCATGTTTTAGAACTGGCAATGATGCACTATATCCTTCTCACCCTTGGAATCTCTCTAACTTCCTTTCTGTTGCATCATTTCTGCCTCCTTCTGCCCATCTCTCTGACTCCAGCCAGAGAAAGTTTTTGCTTTTAATGGCTCCTGTGATTAGATTAGGCCCATCCAGATAATCCAAGATAATTGCCCTATCTTAAGGTCGATAGCCTTAATTACATGTGCAAAATCTCTTTTCTCATGTAACATAACCTATGTACAGATTCCAGATATTAAGGCATGGACATCTTTGGAGAGCCATTATTTGGCCTACCACACCAAATATATCCTGTTAAAATCATTTCATAGATAATAACTTTCTGTTATCTTTTCATTAGTAATAGCATTACTGGGTGAATCAGCTCTGGTTATCAGCATGCTTACAGGTAACTTGACAGGATTATTCATTCTTCCTGAGCATCCCTGGGAGAAGAAGGAATGGGTTATTGACCTGCTATTAACTTTTTTTTTATTTTCCCAAACTCACATAGTCCTTCAGGTATCAAACAATATATTATCAAAATATATGAAGCAAAATCTACCAGAAATTCATGGAGCTAAGATCTTAAAAAATATAACTAATAAAGTTGAGTTAATTTATACTTATCTAAAGCCATTATTGGTAAAAGAATACATTTTTCTTTGAATAGTCCATCAAACATTTACAAACATTACCAATGTTACACCATAAAGGAAGACTCAACAAATCCTAAAAAGTAGAAATAGTAGATCCCAAATCAATAAGATGAATAAAGGAAGAACATAAAGAAAAAGGAAGAGGAATAGGAAGAGGTCAAAGAAGAGCAAAGAGAAAGAACAGAAAAAGTAACATTTTTAAAGTATTTTCTATGTGCCAGGAACAGTTTTAAGTGCACTTTAATCCTCTAAAACCCAGTGAGGTAGGCACTGTTATTATCAATATTTTACAGATAAAGGAGCTGGAGCACAGAGATATTAAGTGTAATGTTCAAGTGAAATGCACAACTAGTAAGTGGCAGATCAAAGTAGCTTGGCTCTAGAATTTATCTTTTTAACTACCATGCTATATTTAACCCGAAAAAAAAATCTAGAAATTAATTGTCATATCACTGAACAAAAACCTCATTTTATTGATTGAATGTTTATGTCCCCTCAAAATTCATAAGCTCAATTCCTAACCCCCAATGTGGCCATATTTGGAGATGGGGCCTCTAAGTAAGGAATTAAGGTTAAATGAGCTCATAAGGGCCCTGATCCTATCCTAAGAGACACCACAGCACCACACACAACAAGGAAAGGCCATGTGAGCACAGAGAGAGAAGGCAGCCATCTACAATCCAAGGGGAGAGCCTTCACCAGATACCAACCCTGCTAGCACCTTGATCTTGGACTTCCAGTCTCCGGAACTGTAAGAAAATTAATTTCTGTAGTTAAGCCACTCAGTCTGTGATATTTTGTTATGGCAGCTCGAGCAGACTAATACACCTCAGCACTTGGATATTTTAAAACTCATTATAAATAGCCTTTGCATTATAGAGAAACCCAAACCTACAGTGTAGAACATATTGAAAGTAATATAATTAAAATACAACTTATAAAAATGTATAAAACACATATTTCATGAATATATGTTCTTTTGGCAACTGAGCATTTATTCACACTTCTAATGATTGCCACCACTCCCATATTTTCAGCCTAGGACTTTCAAAGTTGACCTCAACCACAACCCAAGAATTGCAACTTTGTTGAGCTAAACCCATCTGTGCATTATGTTCTTCTGGCCACAGCAATTGTTTCAAGGATGTCCATATGACCCAGTCAAAAACCCCAAGACCAAGGAGACTTTTGCTGAGACTCGTGAAATAGAAGCAGACATTCTTTTTTACATGATTTGAGTGAAGTACATATAGGCTAGAGTTGGTGTGACCATCTGCCAGCACTGGTAGCATAAGAAAGTACACGTGGAGAGGTGAATAGAAAAGTCAAAAAGAAAAACAAAATTCTCTTGGAAGATCTTGAGCCCCAGTCAGGCTCCCTTAAATGCAACACCACCCTTGGGACTTAACAGTTGCATAAGCCAAAAAACTAACTTTTTGCTTGAAGCAGTTTGTGTTGGCTTTTGTGTCACATTCAACCTAAATAGCCCTAAAATTGAAGTGTGCTCAGGGAAAATTCTGTGACTTTTTGTCAAAATATATCATCAAATCTTTGATTCAGCCTCGATTAAGAGTAAAATAGAAAGTATTCCCACTTTACTGAGAATAAGAGAAATAGTCCAAAATGTATTAGAGACTGCTATTCTCAGAACAAATACTACCCTTTGATAAATAGGATAAAAACCTGAGTGACATTGAAATAGTCTCTTTGGTCTTGAAAAATGAAAGCATATTTTTATTCAGAAGTCTAAACATTATGCTAATTATTATTGGTGGGTAATCATGGGCAATATACGTGTTCTAAAGACACAACTAACCAGGTATCATTTATATAGTTATTAACCCACAGATAAAAGGTGAGGGTGGTCTCAAAGTAATAGCTATAATTGGATCAAATATGTAACCCCAAATCAAAGAAATGGTTTTAGATTTAGAGGAAAAAAAAAATTTTTTAATCTGAATGAGATCCCCAAAGCCTTGGTTTGATTACTTAAGGGAATGTTTCATAGCAAGACTCCTTAAGAGTTTAAGCACTTTAATTCAGAAATATGAAACTCTAACATAGGAAATGCTATTTCACAGCAAGATATTAAGTTCCTTATAAAAAGTGGCACACAATGAGAACAATCAGCCCTTCATATGAGCAGGTTTTACATCCACGGATTCAACCAACTGCAGATCAAAACCACAGTTGGTTGAATCCACGTGTGAAACTTGTGGATACGGGAGGCCAACTGTATAGACTTTGTACAAATAACAATAAAGGATGAGGAAATACATTTCCAACCTTCATTCCCTAGTCTATCTTTTGATACGCTACATATAGAATAGGGATTCATTGAGAAGTGCTAAATGTTTTTGGAAAATTTTCAGTGTCAATTGGTCTGTTCAATTATTTTCTACATTAGGCATTTGCTAATTGGAGACTTAAAGACACATGGTTACTATTATAACAAGATGAATGAATATCCAAAACTAGGTTCATCTGGCATTGTTCTTAGATTTTTTTTTTTTTAATTTGAAGACCATTTTCAAGATTTCTATTTTCATGGTTTTCTTTTTTTTTGCCTCAGACAATCTCCACGTTAAGCAGCTCTGAGCGTATAAATTTAACTGAAAAACGTTTCTTATATTCCCCAAAATTGCTGAAAACTGAAACTGCAGATTTCGATATACATTTGCAAAGAAACTCATTTTTCATTATGAGCTGAAAAAGCTGAAAAATGCTTGAGGCCACTCAGTCAACCAGCTTGCATAATTCAAATACTTGGAAACCCACAAATAATCTAAGGCCAAACTCCTACTGCAGAAAATAGCATAGGAAAATCCTTTCTCACATATTTCCAATACCATATGGCGAATTGCATTTTCTGCTAGTAGAGAATGTTTCAACTGTGATGAATTTGTAATCATACCCAACTAATTAGCACTATTACTTTTTTTAAATAATGCTGCCTTTTCTTTTAAGAGGAAAGGAAATTCTATATCTTCCCACAGTGATTATCACTTTTATTATAAGTGTAATTCTTATAAGAGGGAAAGGAATTTAAGCAGGCACCTAATCAATATTCATGAAACGGGGATCAAAAAGGATGGTGTCAAATCTGCTTTAGCCTGTCTTAGAATCAGAATCCACAAGTCGGTGAAATATTTTCTGATTGACATTTTGGTAGTGTGTGGACTCAAATCTGTTTCAAAGTTAGTCCAACTCTGAGAATTTAAATGTGTGGACAAATCTGGGTAGGAGATTTTTTTTACTTCTGCTGTATTCTATAGGTCAGGCTGCAAGTTTTAAGACATCATTTGAAAACTAGTTGCTAATATTTCTGCCTGATGCCTGCCTGTTCTCTCAGCAAAACCAGGCCAGAGTGCCTACATTGTGGAAAGGGGACAATAGACAGGGTGCATCTGGTTAGCTCCTGGTTTGGTCTGCTGAAACAGCAGCTAAAGTAATTCCAGTCAGTTAATGGCTCTTCGCCAGATCCTTGAAAGTGCATTGACTTCACCACTGACTAGGCAATAAGTTTCCCTGAATAGCTCCCCTTTCCTTATCCTTGTCCCCATCTCTGGGGAGTGTGATGGGCAGGGAGGAGGGGTTGCCATTCCTTCAAGGGCACAGTAGCCTCATTCTTTGTGCCTTCTCTTTTGGCATCAGGCATCAAAATTTGCCCTCAGGGAAAGATCCATTATCAGTCACTTATGTAAGATTGTGTTACCTCTTAGCTCTTGGATGAGAAGGCCTAGTTTCATATGAAAGGAACTGAGTACATCAGAAAGTGATGGAGAAGTTTTCTCAGGAAAAAGCTATTCAAGCTCTTCTTGATGCCCTTGTAATCACTTATGGGCACAAGAATTTACTAACCTAGATTAAGGCTGGCAGCAGCAGGCATATCACAATATTTATAATAACATCGACTGAGGATTTGAGTAGTATGCGTACGTGGCACACTATGCAAGTGCCATCTTAACTGCTTTAATCCTCACCTTAATCCCCATTTTATAGATGAGGAAATTTATAGATGAAGTCTTAATCCATAAATACCATATCTAATGGTTTGTCATTACAAAATAGAAACAGGTTCCAAGAAACATTTAATCCACATTGACTTGCTTGTCAGACAGACATTCAAATATCAATCATATATCGTTTTGCTGCTGCCTTTCCCGTTGTGAGATAGTCCCATTTCCCTTGCAAATGAGGAGGCCATTCTTGACTTTGTGTATTGAGCGAATCAGATTATTTCCCAGCTCTAAAATCTTTTCTTTTCTCCCATCGACCTGCAGTAGCTTTCATGTTTGAGTGAGGAAACCAGGGCTCAAAGAGTTTAAATGGTTTGCCCAAAGTCATCCTGATGGTAAATGCAGCAGTAGAACCTTGTCTGCCTAGTTCCAAAGCCTGTGCTGTAACCATTACCACGATGTAGCCTTGTGTCCCTTCAGGAAAACCTGTGTGCCATCCTAGGTTGAAATATTAGAAATTGCCAGACTCTACTGTCTTCTTAAGGTTTTGTTTTGCTTTTGTTTTATTTTATTTGTTTTTTTCCCGAATGAATGGATCTATCTTTTTAAATCTGAGTTGATACTCATGGAGCAAACCTAAACTCCAATGATAAAATCTGCACAATTTTTCCTTCATCCATCTCTTGCTATCTGCATTGAGTACCTTGCTGTCTTTTTCCACAGCTTTTTAACAGTATTTGGTAAAGATTTAACAACTATATCCTTGGCAAGGAATATATCAAAAGTTTTATTTAAAAAAAAATTGAAATTGGATGTTTGTTGACATCTGAGAGCAGGATGAGTGAAAAGAGAACATGCCACTAGTAGTCAGTAAAACGAGATGTAAAAAGTGTAGATTGGTAAAATCTGTCCCAAGAGGTAAGTCCCTTTATGAATAAGATAAACATAATAACTTTAAAGAGCCTTGACACTAATAAATTTCTATTTCCTTCTGGGATAATCCAAGTGAATTGGATGTGGCCCATTGCCCACAGCATACATTCCCATTCTTCTCAAGCTCCCCATTCTACTCCCATGCCCCGCCCAACCACCAGCCCACATGCACACAACCACCATTTCCACACTGAACAAAAGAAAAAGCCACTCCTCACAACTGCCTCAAAAATATTCCCTCACTTTATACATGTTCATTCACTTGTTATCTGTCTCAGAAAGAGTTGCTCTCTCATTTACCTAAATTTATCTCTCTTCCTATACTTTTTTTTCATTTTTTGATGAGTGTTTACCGAGTATCTTTCATGTGTATCGTGCTGGCCTGGGTCTCAAGCTATGCAGCTATCCTGGGCCTGGCAGAGAAGTGGTTAGGAAAGAAGCTGAGAGCTAAGTCATCTTTTCGGCCTGAAACATTGCATGTGAAAATGTTCTATAATCTATAAAGTGCTGTGCTCTTGTGGGATCAGCAACAGCATTATTATTCTTTTTTACATCTCCTCTCTTCTCTTCCTCCCATGTATCTTTTTCCTTTTCTGTCTTTTCTTTTAGTTTTATTATGGAAATTTTTAAACATATACAAAAAGAGACAGGATAATATAAAGGAACCCTTGTAACCATCATCATTCAGTTTCAACGTTTATTAGCTCATAGCCAATCCTATTTTTTCTGTGTCCTGGACCCATTTTCCCCATTTCCAAACTGATTGAAGTAAATCCAGAACATCAATCATATGATTTCATTTACAGGTAATCCAGTGTTTATCTCCAAATGATGAAAACTCAAAAAAAAAAAAAAAAAAACTATGACATCAACACTTTAAAAAATTTGACCATAATGTTTTGCTGTCATCAAATATTTAGTCAGTGATCAAATTTCCCATTCTCTTGAATGTCATTTTATTTTTTACAATTTTTGTGTCTGAATCAAGATCCAAATAAGGTTTACACATTGAAATTAGTTAATGTGTCCTTTATGTCTCTTTTAATCTAGTTTCCCTTCTATCCTGTTTTATTTTTTCCTTTCTTTACAATTTACTTTTGAAGAACTATAGAGATTTCACAGTCTGAATTTTGCTGATTGTGCCTGCAAGGTGTAGTTTAACACGTTTCTCTCCCCTCCATATTTCCCACGTAAAGTCTTGATTAGATTTCAGTTCAATATTTTTTTTTTTTTTTGGCCAGATGACTTTATAGAGGATGTGTATTCTTCCTTCAGGAAGCAATTATATTTGGTGTCTCTCCTTACATGATGTTAGAAGCCATTGATGACCAATGGCTAATCTATTAAAGGTGGTAAAATAGTATTATTCTAACTCTATCGTTCCTTTTTTTATTTATTCGCTGGAGTAAGTCTATGAAGAGAAACTTTCCTATCAACAACTCTTTGGTTTCCAAGTGATATGGTTCACCAGTTATCAAAATAATTAGTTATATCCCTAGATTCGCCAATGGTAACCAAGTAGATTTTCTTTTGGAGGAGAGGGAGTCAGATTTATTGAGATATAATTTATATACAGTGAAGTTCACCTTTTAAAACATACAATTCCGAGTTGTGGCAAATGCATATAATCATGTAATCACCTCTACAATTAAAATAGAGAACATTTTCATCATCCCAAAAAATTCCCTTGTGCCCCATTATAACCAACATCTTCACATCCCCAGCCCCTGGCAATCACTAATTTGTTTTATATCCACATACATTTGCGTTTTCCAAAATGTTATATAAATGGAATTATATACTATGTGGCCTTATGAATCTAGCTTCTTTCACTTACCATAATTCATTTGAGATTCATCCAGGTTGTTGAGTCTCAATTTATTCATTTTTTTCTTTTTTTACAGAGTAGTATCCCACTATATGGATATACCACAGTTTGGAAGGAACTTGAGTTGTTTCCAATTTTTGGTGAGTATAAATAAAACTGCCATAAACATTCTTGTACAGCTTTTTGGACGATTATAACTTTTCAGTTCTCTTGGTTGAATACCTAGGAGCGGAATGGCTGGGGTTTATGATAAATATATGTTTAACTTTATAAGAAACTGCCAAACTGTTTTCTAAAGTGGCTGTGCTGCTTCATATTTATACCAGCAACGTGTGAGAGTTCCACTTGCTCTGCATCTTCACCAGCACTGTATATCATCAGATATTTTTATTTTATCCTTTCTAATTGGTATGTAGTGATATCTCATTGGGATTTTAATTTGCATTTCTCTAATGACTAATTGTGTTGAGCAGTTTTCATGTGCTTGTTAACCATTTGTATATCATTTTTGGTAAAATGTCTATTCAGAGTCTTACCCATTTTTTCTTGTGTTTTTTTGTTTGTTTTCTTATTATTGAGTCTGAGAATTATCTGTATAGTCTGCATTGAAGCTCCTATCAGATATGAGTTGTGTAAATATTGTCTCCTGATCTAAGGCTTGTCTTTTTACTTTCTTTTTGATGAGTAGATGTTTTACTTTTGAGGATGATTAATTTCTTTTTTTTCTTTTATGGATCATGCTTTTGGTGTAGTATCCAATAAATCTTTACCTTAGCCAAATACACAAAGATTTTCTCCTATTTTTCTTCTATAATGCTTATAGTTTTAAAGTTTTACATCTAAGTCTATGGTTTATTTTATGATAATTTTTAATATGATATGTGATATGGGTCGAGATTCATTTTTTGCATATGGATGTCCAATTTTGCCGGCACCATTTGTGGAATGTCTAACTGTATTTGATTTCATTCTATTCCATCTCCATTATAATCTTATTCCACAAATTAGCTTAAATTTTTTTAATATTTACTACCTTTTTATTATTACTCAATAGCTTAGGAGTGTTACAAAAAAACTTCTCAAGAGATTTGTCTGTATTCCCTGTCTCCATTCCCTGATTTTTCCATTTTCTCCTAAGTGCACAGCAATAGTTGCCACTATAGTTGGTTATTGAAAATAATTGCCTCTCTATTGGTACTGAGTTTCTTAAAGGCATATCACATATAGTGTACAGTCTATATATGCATGACCCCCACACAATATTTTGCACAAAATTCATTAAAATATTGGTAAATAAAGAATGGTGAAAGAGTGCATGAAAAATTGCAGCTTAACATAGTTATTATCATGAAAACATAATAAAATATTATTTGATTGATGGAGCCCAAAAGTATGTGGGTTTTTTTTCACACTCTAAGATGCAAATTTCCTTTTAAATAAAAACTTTAGTAGGGAAAAATAACTATATGTGTGAGTATACTCAAAGTAAAATGTTGTGAGCAATTATAAGTAATGATTTGGTTAGGCACAGTATTTCACTTCTGTCATTAACAAGCTCACTGCTTGGTAATAGGTATTCTCATTTCTCAAAGAAAGCCATCAAAATATTTTTCTTATAAATTTCTCAAGGCATTTATTGCCCAACTTTATTTCAGAACTAAGTTTCTGCAATAAATTCTCTAGCCCGGCATGAATAACTCATTGACTAATCAATCCTTGTTACTTTTCAGTTTAAATGTGAAAATCTGAGAGCAGCTATTATGAAAATCTCCAATATAACGAGGTAAAATTGGATATCTTACACTCATTTTTACTCATTAAAAACAAATTTGTATGTATCTTAGTATCAATTTCAAAGACTTGTTACTCTTGAATGTAATCATTGTCTACTGTCTGCCATGAAACAAAAGCTTTTATGAGGGTTTTGTGGCAAAACAATGCAAGAGTAGAAGGGATCCTTATGGTATGATAACTTTTAAATAATGGTTTCTGGATATGATTGGATATGATTTGTTACTTCACAGCAAGTACTATAAATTTCTCTGCCATTTATTCAAATTAAATAACTACTGCATTTCTCTATTTCAAATACCCACATACACTTCATGTCATAAGTCTTTACAGATATTGTCAGCAGTTTTAAATAAAATACATCCTTTAAAGGTGATAAAGACCATCTAACAGAACGTATGAAATGAAACACAACAAAAAAAAGAAAGGAAATTTTATTCTGAGAAAGTATATTGTTTAGTGTTCTTTAGTATTTTCCAATCATATTTGAAGAGTACTGTCCAAAAGTACCTTTCTACAAATGGACGGTCATTTCTAAAATAGATTTTTCTGTATATAATTTATTTCACAGTGATACAAGTATAATTTCCATCAGTTAACCTCTTAACTGTACCACTTGACAACATTTAAAATAAGATCATTACTATCACTGCTATCATTTCATTGTCACCAACCAAAATCAAAACATTGTAGAGACCAATGTACTAGAAACAAAAATGACATTAGGAGTGCTTTCAACCTCATTAAGCTGAGAAAATAGACCTAAAACAGAAAAACATACAGGAAAAAAAGACAATAATACATGGTAGAACTTAAGACAGCCATCATTTCTGAAGAGGAAACTTGAAGGAGAGAACTCTCTAGTTAGGAGATGTTTTCCATTTTTGAGTTGAATTTCCCTAAGCATTGAATACATCCTATGGAAATCCCTGCAGAATTCAGTTGCATCTTAGCTACCCAGCCAAGAACATTATTTGTCTATGGAGAATTCAACTAGCCAGAGGAAAAAAAAGAACAAAAGAAAATTCAAAAGCAGCGCTCTCACAGAGAAAATACTCTAGAGGCTATAAATCCCTCAATAAATACATGATAAATAAATTTATTTGGAGTTACAAGACAGCTGCCAAATAAACCTTGTCCCTTATGGATCTTATAATATCTAAACACTACTACAATGGGAATAACAGAAATATATTTATGTATCAATGTACAATTCACAGAATACTTGTCTTTTGCTTTGCTTAATTTAATCTTCACATTGTCCTTGAAACGTAGGTATTATTACTTACTACTTTGGAGATGAGGAAAACGAATGATAGAGTTTAAGTGTAAGGGGATTAACTGGAAAGAGAGGGAGAGAGAGAGAGAAAGGAGAAAGTAGACCCAGGTAAGATTAATTTAAAGCTGTATTTTGGAAATTGATAATGTGAAGAGAATATGAAAGATTTTTTCTCCTATGGCTACATGATGATTCTATAGGTGTATCTTCTAAAAATGGAAATATTTCTTCAGTTCATAAATGTATAATAAGTAATAGCCTCAACTATGTTCCCAAATTATTAAGTTGATTCTATTCATTATACTACTCCTACTACCAATTCTATTTTAATTTTATGATTGGAGTATTCTTTTAAGTGAGAGTGGGGTTGATAGAGGGGAATAAAAAGAATATTACAGTGGTTTTACATCACAAAACAGTAAGTTTCTGTGTTAAATGCCCTATAATTGGAAAGATAATATGCACTCAAGCCAATGGGAAATTATTGCATTCTCTTTTATTTCTAGATTCCAGTGACCGAACATAATTTCAGTGAAATGGAGACAGTTGTGCAAGTATGTTTAACAATTTATGACTTTGATAAGATGTTTCGAAAAGACCAAAGAAAATAGTTACTGAGTGAACAGAGACTAAGCAGAAGAAAATATGAAAGGGGAAGCGTTAAGATTTGGTATAGGGACCAAGAAGGTTCTGGGTAGAAATTGACTTCAAATTTATTCAGTAGACCATAATAGTCAAGAGACCCAATAGGCCATAACAGACTGTATACCTAGTCCTGTGCGAAGTGCTAGGGAATAAGTAAATGAGACGTGGCTCGTAGTTTACCGGGCTGCCATGCACATACATGGCTATAATACGACATGACGTTCTATGGGTGCACCATTAACTAAGTTCTACAAAATAGTTATTCCATGGTCAATACTGAAAAGGACTAAGGAGGTCAGGTTGAGTGTTATAATCGGATTTCTTTCATCAAGTTGGAAAAGGCATGCTGGAAATTCACGTATATTCATGTCTTGTTAAGGTGCCCAAGTCAATCTCCTCACTTGAGAACCCCTCAAGAAAACATTACTTTGTAAAACACTGAGCTATTATTTTTTTGGTCTCAAAACTATTATAGACTATAGATAGAAATCTGGCTTTGAAATTTGAAAATAATATTTGGTTTGAATTAGAAATCAGTACTGTTTTGGGTAGTTTTTTACTGTAATTTTTTAAAGGGCTGGCAGGTTACTCTTGCCTTTGCAGTTTAGCCTCTAAATATTTAATCCTTGGGCTTCTTGGGTGACTCGGACCCTAAATGCCTGGCTAATCTCAAAACTGGTCAGCTCAACAACCAACAGGATGCATAAGATGGAGGGTTTGATTACCATTGGAACAGGATAGCCTCAGGTAACGGGACACTACTCAGTCAATGTCACTTCTGTTGGAAACTCTGAGACCAGGTGACAGAAGTTGTAATCCTTCTTGAGGACTAGTAAGGTTTAGAACAACTCTACCCACTCCTCGTTATCATTAATATACTTCAAACCTTGCCTGGAATATAAGACATTTTAACTCTTAATTCCCCTCTTTGGTGAAGGTTCCTCCTCTTTCTTCTCTATTGTCCCAAGAAGACTAAAAACATGTTTGCTTTATCTCTACTGTGTGACTATGTGTCTCTGTGTAAAGACACACTCATTTATATAGTGAAAAGTCTTTGAAACTTTGCTTCCAGATTAGAAAATAAGTTTCTAACCAAATTAATAGAGCTAGTGTCAGGAAACCAGGCATAAAGGAGATTTGCTAGGAGACACAAGTAATCAGGAAGTGATTACACATTTATAAATGGTGGAGGGAGAGAGGGAATACTAACATGATGACCCATCATGGAGTTATTGTTATGTGATAGTTATGATTGTGGTATTGTATTATGGGACATCGTATTCATGGAAATTTAAGTATAAATCCTCTATGCTGTGAAAGAGAACAGGATCACACCTGAATAGTGAGCTCATATCCTTTGCCAACATCCTGGAAATGAGGCAGTTCTCTCAGGCAGGAACACAGAACTGAACGGGAAGGCTCAAGGTAGTAGCAGAGAATAGTCTCATATTTTCTCTTAGCTTTGACCATGAAGCTACCAAGATATTTTTAAAGTAGTTCCTGGGTAATAGGTATGATGTTGTCCTTCCAAAGTTAAATTAGTAAGTCCAATCTTTTTGATCGAAATAGAGTCTTCTAGTCATGACTAAAGAAATGCTTTTCTTAGTCGGTCAATATTCCTAGAGTAGCTACTGAGGGAATTAGCACAGCTGTCAGTGATAAGAGAATTTGACAGCATGAACGATGAAAAATTATAGGTGTGGAAAGTGAAAAGACAAAACCTAGTTATTCTCTTCTTTTATGCTCCAAAGTATCTGTAATTTATTTCTATTCTAGTGTTTTCAAGACGCTGATCTTGTCGATAGAAAGGCTGAAAGGGCAATGTTGGAATCTCCACCACTGCTGCATGGATGATTAATTATGTAGTACTGGGCCCGCCCCGTGGCTTAGCGGTTGAGTGCGCACGCTCCGCTGCTGGCGGCCTGGGTTCGGATCCCGGGTGCACACCGACGCACTGCTTCTCCAGCCATGCTGAGGCCACGTCCCACATAGAGCAACTAGAAGGATGTGCAACTATGACATACAACTATATACTGGGGCTTTGGGGCGAAAAAATAAATAAATAAAAATTAAAAAAAATTATGTAGTATTATTGGCAGCAAGAGCAATTGAGAGGAGACTTGGAATGTTATTCAATTTTGGAGCTCATAAAATCTTTGGGAAAACTTTTTTCTGAGGGAAGAAAAGGACCAGAAGTTAGCAGAGAGCTCCCAGTCACATTCTTAAAGAAGGCTAAGGGAAGGTGAAAGGGTGTCTACTGTGACGCAGGCACTGTGTTAGGCACTTCCAATCTAGCAGAAAATGAATAAATACCTTATATCTGAATAGCACTTTACAACTCACAAAGTTCTATCACATTTAACCTCATGTATACTCAGAAAAAGCATTATAACCCCCAATTTATAGGTGAGAAAACTGCGCTTTAAAGAAACTAAGTGAAGCTAAGTGACTTGCCCAAGTGGCAGAACTGGTACCGGAACCCAGCTTTTCTGATCTATGCACATTAAAAAATAAACAGGCTGTATCTTTCATGGAAGCTTTTATTGACTAGTGGAGACTGTCTAAAGTTCTGTGTTAAGAAGGATCTGAAGCCAAGCCCTGATTCGTTGGAAATTATTGCTGTGATTGATTATTACTGTCTGCCCTGAACAAAGAAATAAAAAGTAGTGCAATGTCAACCATTCCTGCAATATTTTTCCGGGTTGAGGTCTCCAGATATTCATGTCCATCCAAGAGTAGTGCAGATTATAAAATCACTGATCAATAGAAGGTGAGAATTGCTTCAAGCTACAGGGAATTAGCAGCAATTGCAGGTCTATCCCCGTAGACCAGATAGGCTTCATAGACTGGTTTGTCCTCAAAGGCATATTCAGAGACGACCAAAGAAAGAGGAGAAGGAGCTATTCCCAGAAAGCAGATTATGCCCTGGAAAACTGTGCTTCTATTAGACAAAGCACGCCATCTATATCTAACTGAAATGAAAAGAAATCTTTCATCAAATTTACAGAGTTTAAAATATTTGCATAATTCCAACGATCTTAAGAATAGTGAAGTTTAAAGAGTATAATAGCTTTTAATATCCATCATTTCCGCACAAATAAAGTATCTTTATTTTTGCCCCTTATGACAATGAGAAAATTTGTCATTTGAATGGTGAAGTTTCTTCTCAAACATAACACAAGTAATTACCTTCAGGTCAATAAGATGTTTGTCTCTTTTAGGAGGCCAAGAAATATGGGCTTGATCAACATAGCATAAAAACTGTCATTTCTATATTACGATGCTTAGGGTACTTACTGACATATTCTCCTAGGGAAAAAAATATAAAGAAGGCATTGTAGCAATGTAATAAGGTAATTGTTATCTAAATATGTGGAAAAAAATTCATGCTTTAAAATGTTACATCAGCTATTAACAGTCTTTTGGCTGCTTGTTTCACATTAGACTCTCATGTGCTTCTCTTTTTCTCTGAATGGTCTTGCTGCCGATTACCTTCTGGCTGAAAAGGCAGAGCCACAAAGAGCTTTCAGTGCCCAGTGCATTTCACATCTATTCTCATTTTCACTGCCTAATTCTGTGTGAAAAGGTGTAATTTAAACTTAATTTTAGGATAATTTTAATAGAACATTTGCATAATACAATTCTTGCTTCTCACAATTCAAATCTGCTTACTCCAAATAGGCTTCTCCGTGGACGTACCTCCACCATGCATCAAATGCTAATACACTTGGCTTACCTGGGATGCGAGTAGAGAAACAGAAAGGAGTAGAGCCTACGGGACGAAGGCTGAAGTGGGATTTCATGAAGCTGTTAATTAACTATAGTAGAACACCTTGAATTTTCACAGACTTACACGTTGGTAAAACAAGCACACCTGTTACCTAATCCTTCCATTCTGGTCTCCACTGGGCAAATTCAGGCTCAAACAAGCTCCCTCATGTGATATAGTCACATTTAAGGGGGTGATGTTATTGACAAATTTCATCTTGAAATGTGGTAAAAAGTAAACTGAACTTAAGAGGGCCTTCTCTCAATCTCTATTAGATACCCGCCACTACTACTGTGTGTTCAAGCGTCTCCTTCCTTTCCTCATTTCTAACGGTTGGGAGGTTGGATTTTTGTTTCATAACTTATTTTGCCTATATTTTTTGTATCTCTCCTATTCCATAAGCCCTTTCCGTAAACTATTCTAAGAAGTAAGGTAGAAGAAATTCTAGCATGCTCAAAAATGTTTACTTCCCATTCGCTGCAGAGAAAAATAAGTTTAAGAAATGTAATTACATACAGTAGCTATCACCACATCAAGAAACATAACTGTATACATCGACTTTTACGTCATTACTGTTTATATGTAATATAAGGCTTCCCTCTTTTTCTCACTCCATGGGTATGTAAACTATATACCATGTTTACAACTCTTGGTCTTAAGTTAGGATCTATTTAGCTAATCAATCTGCATCTCAAGTTCAAATTTCTTTTCCATTTCTACATATTCTGCCCCTGCAAACTTAAGTGGTTGGTTCTCAAGAGACTTGTAACTTCAAAGTGGCAGCTAGTACAAAAGAGAGATTCTGTCACAATAGCTCTTTTTCCTGAAATAGTTTCCTAACTTGATTCCTTAACTCAGATTCTCACTTCAAAACATTTTCGTGCTGTTGCCAAAGTCAACTTTCTAAAATAACTGTTTTGATCCTCCACTACTCACAGCAAGCCTGCGAAGTACCACCACTGCTTTCAAGAGTCCCCTGGTGAGAATCTTCTGCGATCTAAGGATGGCCTCATCATTACCCACATCACAAAGAACACTTCAACCTCCATTCCTTTACTCGTGGTGGTCCTTTAACTTAGTACTTCCCTGCCCTCATTTATTCTTTGTTTATCAGAGTACATCTTTCCCTAAAAGGCACAACTCATTTGTGACCTCTTCTTTAGAAGCCTTCCATAATGAAATAATCATAAATATTTCTTACTTTGTGTTTCCAGAACATGTTATTTTTCCACTTATTTAGCATATTTATCTCTCTGTCTCGTATCAAAAGTAATTGCTTCTTTTTTAACTTACCTCATTACATTATATGTTCCTTAAGGGCCAGCGCTGAGGTTTATTCTAATCTCCTCCCCATACAATCTAGCATAAATAAATGCTTTATAATCCTACATTGATTTAAATTTAATTTCTAAAGCTCATTAACATAAACAAGTAATTTCAGTACCATTTAGGCTTTGCTGTCTGAAGCAGCTTTTATGATTATCTTTCCCCAGGTCAGTGACTCCTCATTCGATTTCTCCTCGACCTTTTGATCTATGGTCTAGGAATCTGGTCTCCAATGTGTTGCATTTTCACCTGATCAATTTTGCGCCTAGAATGATTTAAATAAATTATTGATTATTCACTGGTCTCTATGTCATAATGTATTTTATAGCTTGTTCTATTTATATGTGTTTGAGTACTGCTTCTGCAGCAAGCATTCCAAGGTAATTGAGAAAGAAAAAGAAGAAAAGATGCAATCTAAAGCAAAATGATGTTATTTTCTTCCTAAAAAGTACTTGATTTCATTGGTAATTTTCTTTCAGAATGAGTCTGATCAATGTGCATTGCCCTTAGTATACTTTAAACACGGCCAATCAATATGCCCCTCAATTTTGTATTTATAACCCACGTCCAAGTAGTCTGTCCCTGCCAAAAAGAAAAAGAAAGAAAAGAAAAAGGAAAATCCAGGAAGTAGATCGGTTTAAGGGGCTTATATATACAATGTGGCAATACAGAAATAAAAAAGAAGATCCAACAAGGAAATGGTACTTGTAACACTAGGCAGCTTGCTCACTGAGAACCACTCTTAATTAGCATTATTACCCCCAAAGAAACTGGCATACTACCTTGTGTGTAGGCACTCTGCCATCTAACAGATGGGTCTGCACACAAGATGCCAAAAAAAACCACATATGAACATCAAACGTGGCTCTTAACCATGTTATTTTCAGCTTATAGTATTTAAATGACTGTTGTCCTGCAATGCCATGGCTGTAGTCAAGGGAAGAGCAAACAGCAATTACAACCACTGCAACCGTCAGGAACCAAACAAGAGGGGTTCCCATTTCAACATATCTCTCTGGCTGTTATTTGGAATTTTAGCTAACGAAAAGGTCTAAAGGTTTGATGCTGTGGTAACAAGTACAGAGACTCCAGGAAGTACTTTTTTATATATATTGACAAACACTAGCAAATGGACTCAAGTTATCATTGTGAAGGCTGATGAGAATTTTCTAGAGGTTGAAGAGAATTTTATTTCTGAAAATAGACTTTCTGCTAGAGTCATAGCTACCTAAAAAGACTTCTTCTCTAGCAGTATGTATCACTGAAATTCAAAAAGATTGATTCTGGTATCACTTAAAAGTTTAAATTAAATTTTGGCCATCAGAATATATTTCAATTTTTCAAAAAAAATGTGTATCATGTTAGCCTGATAGACCACTATATTTCTCAAAACCTTAAGTTATAACCTTATATATAAAACATAAAATAATGCCAGTTAATATTAATGAAGTACCTATTATGTTCACAGCACTATACTGAGATCTGGGGAGGATATAGAAACAAGGAAGACAACAGGACTACTATCTTTGGACTTTCCATGCAATTGTGAAGGGCGTACAAGGAAAGATATATTTAAAATTTTATGATTGCTTCCTGAAAGAACTTATGCCCAGTTCAAGGCATCAGTAAAAACCCTTGAAGGAGGTAAAATTTGAAATAGGCTAAGAAGAATGGGTAGAATTTGCAATCAGTTGAATATGATATACAATGTTATCTACCTTTCATGGGGCAGATAAAACAGAGTCAAAGGCTCTAATAATCAACAGGCAATTTAAATGGCTTCTTCATGGTTTTCTGTGTCTTGTTGTAGTATCCCTTAGAATATTCCAATAATTGCCTAAGTAAGTAATAATCTTCTCTGGTGGATTCCCTGCAAAGAATCCGTCCATCATGCCTAATGAGGCAGATGCTCCCTCGAGCTGCAGGGATGACCGTGAAAGCCAGTCTGCCAAGGGCAACCTGGCCAAAGAGAAAGCCAACTCATGAAGGCTCATTATGTCAGCTTTTCAATGAGAGATATCTGAGGGATTTCCAGGGCCACTTCCCACAGAACCACATTGCTCATCTTGCCTTCTTAATTTTCCAGAATTGTTTACTTCTCCCCATTCCCAAGGAAAATCAGTTTCCATTTTCCTGCTCAGCTTAACAAAATCCAGTCTTGGAACTTAAAATTTTAAATGTATTACTTGGTCCACATTGTCTGTTTTCCTCCTGCTGAGCTCTTCCAGGACTTCAGTTCCGTTCAAGACCAGAGCCTTCTTTTCCCACAAGCCTCATAACCTACAATCTGTCCTCTGCTTTTTCCCAGGCTTGACTTTTCCTGACTTCTTTATTTAATAAACTTCTGCTCTGGAAAGAAACTGGCTGGCCCTTATCAATGGGTGTATAAACTTTAATGATCCTCTCCACTAACATTAAAGCTATCGAGTTTGCCTTAATAATCAGTGTGTCTCTAAGTGTAAATGTCTCCCAGTAGGTGTCATTCCTCTGTGTGGGAGGGAAACAATGGAACGTATTAAAATGCAGTCTCTTCACTAAATGCCAGGATTGAATTAACCTGCCAGCTACCTAGGAAAATTAAAATATAACTGCTCAGCAGACTCACATATTATATACTTGAATAATAGGAAGTGTTAAACAAAATGCCTGACTCACAATAGGCACTCAGTAAATATTTAAAGAATTAGTAAATGAATTCCTCTCTTTTCACATTCTTATTGTAGCCCTATATAAATCCTGTTGCCCAGTAACAGCTTGATGAAACTGTCCCTGATCCCAAGATAGAATTATTATTTATAATTTATATTTATAATTTATAAATTATATTTTCTAAGTAAATATATTATTTATAGATTATTTGCAAAATGTAGTATTCAACTTTTAACTTCCTATAGCAAATAAGAAGTCATTTGCAAATATTAGACACTAGAAACAGGCTCATTTTCTATTCATTTATTCAACAAATATTAACTAGACACTCAGTCAGGATTGGTGAGGTTATGCTGCAATAATAAACAGCCTGGAAACTCAATGGCTTAAAACAATATAACACATGTTTTACTCACACTCTACATCTTGTGCAGGTTCATAAGAGGGCTGTGCTCACTGGTCACTCACTGATCTAGTTTGACAGAGATTTCATCTCACTTTATTCTTCCATGATCACAGATGCAGAGAAAAGAGGGACAATCATGAACCAAACACTAGTTCTTAAAGCTGTTTCATGGAATGACACATGTCACATCTGCCAAAACCGTTGACCCAAGAAAGTCACATGAATACTCCGGGGTCAAATAGGCAAAGATATATAACCCTCCCACATTTGTGGCACGCAAGATAAATCAGGACATGTGGTGAAGAGTAACGCAATCTTCTACAAGCATATAGTAAATATCTGGCCTGATGCGCTAAGTTATAAGGTGAACGAGTTAAACTTGAGCTCTTATCACTTCCTTGGGGTTGAGTACTATTTTACTTCCTTGTGTCCTCCCCACATGAAAAAATATGTTTTCAGTCTATAATAGTGGATGATGATGATGACTCCACAGACGTCATCACAAAATAAACAATAATCTTTTACAATGAACTTGAATATAGTAAACACTTTGGGCTACTGAGGCCTAAATGTAGAGCCTATCCAGATATCTTCCTGCTCAGTTTATCCCATCAAGGACCACTATTGAGTAATCTACGTTTTATTTTGTGTTTATTTATTTTTATTTTATTTTTTGTGAGGAAGATCAGCCCTGAGCTAATATCCATGCCAGTCCTCCTCTTTTTGCTGAGGATGACCAGCCCTGAGCTAACATCTATTGCCAATCCTCCTCCTTTTTTTTCCCCAAAGGCCCAGTAGATAGTTGTTTGTTATAGTTGCACATCCTTCTAGTTGCTGTATTTGGGACGCCACCTCAGCATGGCCTGACAAGTGATGAGTCGGGTGCGCACCCAGGATCCGAACCTGGGCCACCAGTAGCAGAGCACGAGCACTTAACTGCTAAGCCACGGGGCCAGCCCCTGAGCAATCTGTTTTAATTGCCCATGCCACTCCTCTAAGACCCCCCCGTTTGTCTTCATCCTCTCCACCACTCTTCCTAAAACTCTCACCATATCTGGAGGCCTAGAAGCAAAAAGCCTCAATTATTTACCCATCTTGCCTCTGAGGATTGCCACTGGAACCAAGAGAACTAACAAAGAGATGGAAATATGTTTTAATTTGACTTGTACTTTTTAAAGTACAAAGTGCTACATAAGTTTAAGAATGACTCTTATTATAAACCCAAAGAAATATGCCTCTAGTGAGGATAGTGGGGATAAAAGAGGAGATTGAGGAGACAAATCGTGGATGACTTCTGGTCTGATAGTTGTAAAAGTAAATATCTATTCTGCTTCTTCTTAATCATTAGGTCTAATTCAGTTTTTCTCCTTTTTTTTAAGTTTAAGCTCCCATTTTCTTTTGGTTGTGCTCCTTTAATGAGTTGTTGCTTTGTTCTAGACCCAAAAAAAGCGTCGATAAATTTCTGTTGGGGCTATAACCTGGACAGAGCAGCAAGGTTGCACTCAGGTAGAACTGTTCATTAGGTAACCAATCTTGGCATCATAATACAATGAGAATACTATGGGATTTGGAGTCGAGCTGACACAGTTTTGAATACAGACTCTATTGTTCATTACCAAATTTCTAACTGAGCCTCAGATCTTTTCTTCAAAATGGAGATAATGTCATCTACCTTATAGTATTATCATAGGGTTAAAAAACAAAAGATAAGGCAATATCCTAGGAAAAATACCTAGCACAGAGATTCACCCTCTGTCCTTTGGTGATCCATATGTATCCTTTTTTCTGCTAGGTTTTCTCCTCAGAGTATGTGATGTATTCTATCCTTATCTATAGTTCCTAATTTTATATAAAATATAAAAGTTATGACTATCTCAGGAAATGTTTTATTGAGTCTATAAACAGTAGCACTAAATTATAACTGATAACTAGGCTTAAGATGTTATCTGTCTCTAAGGTAATTTGAATTTTAAAAGAGATAAAGTCTTAAGGTAAAGACTTATTCTTGCTCTTATGTAAGCACTGTTCTTTGAGTCTTTTGACTTTCAACTTGTGTGACCCTGATCTAATCACTCTATCCTTCAGAAAGTTACTGCTCATTCAAGGCTCAAGTTTTTTGTTTTGTTTTGTTTTTGTGTTTTTAGCTTGAACACAAAACTAGATTATCTTTATAGATAAGCCCCTACCAGCCCTAATATTCTATAGTGTTTATTTTGGAATTTCATGTATTAGTAAACTAAAGAATTAAAATAATATTTACTAAATGCAAAAATATTGGGCTATGTGCTCTAAACAATCTTTAATACTCAAAGAGTTTTTGAGTCATTATTATTCTCCCTGTTTTACGAATGAGGACTTTGAGGTTCAGCAAGAGTTAAGAGGCTTTCCTCAGGTTGGATGGCTGACAAGTGGATGAGCCAAACTTGAAACTCCTGCGTGCCTGACTCCAAAACGTTTATTCTTTTCACCAGGGAACACCAAGGCCATGGGAAGGCCTGTTTTGCCACCCATGAAATTACACCATTAAGGAGGCCACTATCATTAAGGCTGTTTGTTTTGTTGCAGTTGTCTTTATGGCACCACTTGTGAACTTCTAGAGAAAGAGAGGCATACATAATTTGCTTTCTCAAGTTCCAGCACTTAAAAAACTAAGGGATCAAGTATGTTTTCAACAATGGTTTGCAACAGAGCAGAAGGCAGAAAAGGAAGAGGAAGAGAAGAAAGAAACAAGAAAGGTAACAAAAAGGAGGAAGGAAGCACTCGTTTTATTTCTTACCCATTATGATCTTTAGATCTTGCTTCACTAGGCTGGAATAAGAGCTATTGACGCAAATAATCCGTAATCAATCTATAAATCAAAATTAAGATGAGTTTATTACAAGCCAATTTGAGGACTATAGCCCAGAAGAACACCAAGAAAGGAAGCTCTCCAAAGAAGTAGGGCGTAGAGTGTTATATACTATCTTGGAACAGAGCATACATCACGTATGACAGGAATGTCTCTTTTGCTACAGTCATGAGAAGCTTTGCCAGCACAGCGGGTCAGTGGCCACAAGGTGAGCACAGCAGGTGGGTGCTCAGCAGGTCAGTTGTCACAGGATGAGTCAAAGCAGGTCAGCAATTAATCCTCAGTTTCTGGGAAGAGATGCTTATCCTTAAAGAAATGCCGACATGGGGGAGGCAACATCCCTATCTTTAAGGGCACCATTCTTGGCTTTGGGACATTGTAAATGTTTAAAGCAGATGTACAGTGCATGCTCAACAGGCTGCCTCTGGCCTTTCTGGGAAAACAAGGTCAGGCTGAATTAGTTTTAACCCAAATGGCTTCCTCATATAATCTAATATATCCTACTGCTTTTCATTTATTCATCACCGCTACTTGAGATATATTTATAGATAGCTATTTTCTACCATAAATAAGAGATTGTGAAATTAAATTTTATTTTAAAAACTATTTAAATTGTATTAGCTTTAATGCCAGTCTCCATTCAACTTTGTGGCATCACACACAAGAGTGTACTTTATGCTGAAAGGGAAGGAAAACTTTTCCTCTATGCTCTTATGTTTTGACACTGAGACATGCAAATTAAACTGGCAAAAGATAGATTAATAGGAGAAAAGGCATACAAATTTTGTTTTTAATTTTATGTGCATGGGGACTCCACAGAAAAGAAGTGAAAACCCAAAGAAGTGGTTAGACTCGGGGCGGGGCGGGGAGTGCTTATATATCATTTAAACAGGGCAATAAATTGTGGGAAGATGACTAGGAATTGTATGGTAAATAAGAGTTGTTTAGTAAGACTTGTCATGCAGACTCATCTCAGTGCTATCTCAGGTCTTTTTGGTTTGGGAGAGGGGAACATTTTTACAAATGGAAATTTATGTCACCTTTATAAAGGGAAATTTATGGTCTGCTTTTAGGCAGAAACAAGGGCAGAGAGTTTTCCTTTGTCTGCTGTTTTTCGATTGCCTTCAACTCAAAATAATCCTTATGCCAAAGTGGCATTTTTTTGGTTGGTATTTTCTGATCATCTTCAATTCCAATAAGATTTTTGGATATTTAAAACATCAAAGTCTATTAGAAAGTCTAGAGAAGATGGTTATAAGGGAAAAAAATGCGTTCATTCACTGTTGGTTGCCATGTTGAATTCACACACTCTGTATCAAAATTTATTTGAAGTTATATATCCTTTGACCTAACAATCCTACTTCCTGGAATATATCCATAGGCGACAATCAGAGGAACGTGCAAAAATGTGTCTACATGTTTGTTAACCACAGTCAGCTTCATAATAGTAATAAACTAGGGAGAAAAACCTAAATGTACATCTACAGATGAATGAATATATAATTACTGTGGCCAAACTATGAACCAGGTATCTATAATATAGATCTTTTTATTTATTGGCATGATCAGATGCCTTTGACTACCATTGAGTGAAAATGTTGATTACAGAATATATACAGTATAAAAGTGTAAATTTTATATAAATAATATTTTTCTATGTAATTATTCAGAGGGAGATATCTATAATCACCAAAATACTAACAGTAGTAATGTTTAGTTTATTTTTACTTTTTTATATTATTTTAATTTTCATAATTCACAGGTCCCATTTTTATTATTGGCAAAAAGAAAGTTTTTTTCTTAGAAAAAATATTTAATTTTTTAATTAGAAAAAAGTTTGTGTTTTGAAATATTAGGAAATATCAAAAAATTATTATGAATTTTTAATAAAATAAGCCTTGAGAGATTTGAAAGTGATTGATTGTAAAAGGTTTAAGTATGATCCCAATATCAATAAGGATTTGAAATATTGCCACAACTTTATAACCACAGCTCTGAAAAATAGATCAGTTTCATAGTGCAGGTCCGTAGACAGTGGGCAGAGAGTCAGAACAATGGGGAAAAAATCTTGAACCTTAGCTCCATCCTCCTTTCTAGTGAGTTTTGTGGAATATCAAATAAAATCTCACCACATGGGTCAATCAAATGCTTGCTATTAAATAAAAGTCTAATATTATGTTTTCTAAGACTGTTCTTCAACTATGAATATGATATTTATCCTGTGATGCATTTTGAAAAAGTTGATCACTGTAATGATAATTGTGTAAGAAATTTAACTACTCCTTGGGATTGTATGCGGGAAATCTGAAAATAATAACAGTAGCATTAAATAATTACACAAAATTTTATTTATAAAGGGGGAATTGTCTGAGTGTTTTGATAAAACTTTGTCTATAGATCTGCCTACTGGAAGGTTTAATATTCTCCACATTTGTTCTGCAACTCAGGAGTGGTACTATTGCTTTCCCTGTTGTTTTATATAACAACATAGAAATTCAGGATAAAGACTCACAAAACAAATTGCCCAGACCCCAGAAACATTCCATCAGGATAGTCAATTTTACTTCTTTTACACAAAATTAAATCTTTATAAAGATATTAGCATAAATATCATACTTCTTAAAGCCACAGAAAATTAAGAGCTGAAAGAGACCACAGAGGGTGTCAAAAATTTATAGTAAATAAGATGTCAATATGAAGTGTAAATCTCAGAAGAAAAATAATAACTTCTTTGCCATTTGAAGATGTCCTAATCATCTTCCACAGTACCCTATTATTAAGTCATTTTTCCGTAAAGTAATTTCTGTCCTTATCCTTTCATGTCAGCACTTCCAGTATTTCTCTTCTTAGAATACTACTTCTGTCCATGCTCTTTCTATTTTGAGACTTGAACTGGTCACAGGGCTGCCAGAGCCGGTCTTCCCGTGAACTGCTTGGCTGTTCATTTCAAGTAGCTGCTAGTGGAGTGAGTCTTGGGTTTTCTCTGTCTCCTCCCTTAGTCAATGTGAAATGAAAACAATATGAGACTCTCACTGGTTTCCATCACTGTGTTTTCTCCATTCTGAAACAGCATATTACTTTTCTGACATGTAGGGCTCCCTCACTTTTCGTTCATATCTTATGCTTTCATCTTAAACGTCTTTTGGATATAACTCATTTGAACTCTGAGGCGTATTTTGACTTGAAATGTAATTAGTGTTTATTAACCTCATCTATTTTTGTGGAAGGTTTTATACAATTTAACTGATATTTAACTCTCCCCCCATCCCAACCTTATTTTTAAGAGGACATGAATCTTCTGGGCAATGTTAAATTTATTCAAAGTACTTTACATTTTAATAATTAAATGGTACTTTTCTCAAAATTTAAGATCTTGTCCTAGTCTCTGGAAGAAAATCCTCAGAGAAATTTGATTAAAGATATCCTATTTCCTGTATATTATATATCATCTAGTTAGAGAATCAATCTCTGCTTTTGGCTCAAAGACACTGGGCCAAAAAAATTAAAAACCTGTATATTTTAAAAAATTATTGTAAAAGTGTGTGCTTTATACTCACCAGAACACTATAATTTTTATCTCTTTCAGGATAAATTATCAAAATAACACCATGAAGGTCAATAGAGCTTCAGTATACCAATTTCATGTTATTATTATGATGTTATGAGGGATTATTCTTGAGTGTTATTGTTGTCATTTTAAAGATGAAGAAATTAAAATCAAATCAGATCAAGAAATTGCCCAAAGTCACCAAGTGCAAGTGGCAGAGCTGGAGCTTCTAATATGTCAGTGATCTTTCCATTACGTCAATATGAGCTGTGAAAGTCTACCCCAGGGAGCCACCTATGATGAGAAATTAGTTTGAAGAGAGGCGGAGTCAAGATGGCAGTGTAAGCAGACTTGGAACTCACCTCCTCCCGTGGACACAGTCAATTTACAACTACTCGTGGAAAAATTACCCCTGAGACAGAACTGAAAACTGGATAAGAGGAACTCCTGCAACAACGGACAATCCTAACTGAGGTGGAAGAGGCAGAGACTCCCTTCTGGAAAGGAAAAATGCCGCCTTCACAAGCCACCAGCTACACGGCCGCCGGGAGCAGAGCACAGGTACGCAGCCTCCCTGGACGCGCGGGGACCTGAGCCAGGGAGCGCCCCCACTGTGGGCATTTTGTGGACCCAGCACAATCGAGACCAGTGGCATAATACCTGACTTTGCCTGCTACTAAAGCATTGGGGAGTACCCCCAGAAAACCTGGTTCACAAAGAAACTAAAACTGGCTCTTAAAGGGCCCACACGCAAACTCACCCGTTTCAGAAAGCATCCTAAAATCACCAGAAAGAAAGGTGCACAGTGCTTTGGTGACAAGAGACTCACCTAATAGGCCCTGAGTGCATCTCAGTGAGGGATGAGACCTCTCCAGGGACTGGGACATTGGCGGCGGCCATTGTTGTGGCCTGGTGTGGGCATGCTGACACAGACGCCATTGGAGTTCTCCCTGAGGCCTGCTAGCCCAGGGTCTGCCCCACCCACTAGAGCACCGATTTAATCCAGCTCAGCCAGGGCAGGCAGCCCACCCTAGAGACTGGCACCACCCAACGACAAGCCCTCAGGTGACTTGTGGGCCTGCATAGATTGGTGACTAGATTCTCTGCAGCCTGGCAACTGAGCCAATTTGAGCGGGGCAGGGCGTGCACAAGGAGCGGGTAGAGAGTGTGGGACGGTGGCAGAGTGTGTGGGGCTCCCGCCGTGGAGAGACTGGGTCTGCTTGGGGAGGGTGGGGTGCTCACACGGGGCAGGACTGTGTTGACTGTGTGTGTGGACCTGTGGGCAGCAGGGCTTGTCAGCTGCAGAAGACTTGTGCTTCTCAAAGACCCACATAGGAGGTTGGCCCCACCTTCCAAAGCCTGAAACAATTGGGTGCTCCTGTGCCTGAGGCCAGCCCCACACAGCTGCAATCCTCAGAGAGCTGAGAAGAGACCTAATAGGCTAGAGGCTTACAGCAATTGTAAGGCCCTGAGCCTAACAACCTGCCACACTGGGGGCCTACTCACTTAAAAGAAACATTGCAACACAAATGTGGTATTAGAACTTGCAGCCAACTGTGCTGGGGCTCCCCACACCTGATAAAGAGACTGAAGGGCCCACAACAACTACAAGCAGCTGAGCATTACAACAGCTGGCCAGGAGCATAACTCGGCCTCCCTGGACTCCTACAGGGAGAGCAAACAGGCCACAACAGAAGGACACATGTAGCCCACATAGGGATCACCCCTGGAACATTGAGAACGGAGGGAAGCACTCTGCAGGCCTCCTAAGGCATCACTTACATAAGGTCACCTATCCAAGAGCAGGAGACGTAGCTGACCTACCTAATATGTAGACACAAGCACAGGGAAAGAGGCAAAATGAGGAGACTAAGGAATACATTCCAAGTAAGGGAACAGGACAAAACCCCAGAAAAGGAACTAAGTGAAACAGAAATGAGCAACCTACCCGACAGAGAGTTCAATCTAAGAGTGTTAAGGATGCTCACTGATCTGGGGAGAAGAATCGATGAACTCAGTGAGAATGTCAACAAAGAAATGGAAGATATAAAAAAGAACCAATCAGAAATGAGGAATACAATACTGGAAATGAAAAGTTCATTAGAGGGACTCAAAAGCAGAGTAGAGGATACAGAAGAACGGATCTGTGAGCTGGACAAAAGACTAGAAGAAATTACCCAAGCTGAACAGGTAAAAGAGAAAAGAATTAAAAAGAGTGAGGACCGTCTAAGGGACCTCTGGGACAACATCAAGCGCACTAACATCCGTGTTATAGGTGTCCCAGAAGGAGAAGAGCTAGACAAAGGGGCAGAGAATCTATTTCAGGAAATAATAGATGAAAACTTCCCTAACCTAATGAAGGAAATAGACATCCAGGTACAGGAAGCACAGAGAGCCCCAAGCAAGATAAACACAAAGAGGCCCACACCAAGACATATCATAATCAAAATGTCCAGAATTAAAGATAAAGAGAGAATCCTAAAAGCCACAAGAGAAAGTCAAGTTACATACAAAGGAAACCCCATAAGGCTGTCAGCTGACTTCTCAGCAGAAACCTTACAGGCTAGAAGAGAGTGGCATGATATATTTAAAGTGCTAAAAGGAAAGAACTTACAGCCAAGAATACTCTACCCAGCAAGCTTATCATTCAAAATGGAAGGAGAGATCAAAAATTTCCCAGACAAGCAAAAATTAAAGGAGTTTGTTACCAAGAAGCCAGTGCTACAAGAAATGTTAAAGGGACTGATTTAAGGGGAAAAGAGAAGACCACAAATAGGAAAAATTATCTATTTCCATGATTAGAACGTAATGGATACAAATACAAAAAAAGGGGTTAGATATGATATCAAAAACATAAAAGGAGGGAGGAGGGGAGTTAAAGAGTACAGCTTTCAGAGAGAGGTCAAACTAAAGTGACCATCAGTTCTGTATAGAAGAAGAAAGGAACAGAGAAGGATTACTAAAACATTGAGGAAAAAAAAGTTAAAAAATGGCAGCAAGTACATACTTATCAATAGCTACTTTAAACATCAATGGACTAAATGCTCTGATTAAAAGGCATAGGGTGGCTGACTGGATAAAAAAACAAGACCCATATATATGCTGCATACAAGAGACACACTTCAGACCTAAAGACACTCACAAACTGAAAGTGAAGGGATGGAAAAAGATACTCCATGCAAACGGCAATGAAAAGAAAGCTGGGGTAGCAGTACTCATATCAGACAAAATAGACTTTAAAACAAAAACTGTAAAAAGAGACAAAGAAGGGCATTACATAATGATCAAGGGAACAGTCCAACAAGAGGATATAACACTTGTAAATATCTATGCACCCAATGTAGGTGTACCTAAATATATAAAGCAATTATTAACAGACAAAAAAACAGAAATAGACAGTAACACAATAATAGTAGGGGACTTTAACACTCCAGTTACACCAATGGATAGATCCTCCAAACAGAAGATCAATAAGGAAACATTGGCCTTGAACGACACACTAGAACTGATGTACCTAGTAGACATATACAGAGCATTCCATCCAAAAACCGAAGAATACACGTTCTTTTCAAAGGCACATGGAACATTCTCCAGGATTGATCACCTATTAGGCCACAAAACAAGTCTCCATAAATTTAAGAAGATTGAAATAATACCAAGCATCTTTTCTGACCACAACAGTATGAAACTAGAAATCAACTATAGGAGGAAAATCAGAAAAGCCACAAATACGAAGAGATTAAACAAAATGCTACTGAACAGCGACTGGGTTAATGAAGAAATCAAAGAAGAAATCAAAAAATACCTGGAGACAAATGAAAATGAAAATACGACATGCCAGAATTTATGGGATACAGCAAAAGCAGTTCTGAGAGGGAAGTTTATAGCGATACAGGCCTATCTCAACAAACAAGAAAAATCTCAAATAAATAAGCTAACAATGCACCTAAAGGAAGTAGAAAAAGAAGAACAAACAAAGTCTAAAATCAGTAGAAGAAGGGAAATAATAAAAATCAGAGCAGAAATAAATGAAATAGAGACCAAAAAACAATAGAAAAAATTAATAAAACCAAGAGCTGGTTCTTTGAAAAGATCAACAAAATTGACAAACCTTTAGCTAGACTCACCAAGAAAAAAAGAGAGAAGGCACAAATAAGTAAAATCAGAAATGAAAGAGGAGAGGTTACAACAGACACCTCAGAAATACAAAAGATTGTAAGAGAATACTATGAAAAGCTATATGCCAACCAATTCGACAATCTGGAAGAAATGGATAAACTCTTAGAATCATACAACCTTCCAAAACTGGATCCAGAAGAAGTAGAGAATTTGAATAGACCAATCACCAGTAAGGAGATCGAAACTGTAATCACAAACCTCCCCAAAAATAAAAGTCCAGGACCAGACGGCTTCCCTGGTGAATTCTACCAAACATTCAAAGAAGACCTCATACCTATCCTTCTCAAACTCTTCCAAAAAATTGAGGAGGGGGGGAAGCTCCCTAACTCATTCTGCAAAGCTGACATTACCCTGATACCAAAACCAGACAAGGACAACACAAAAAAAAGAAAATTACAAGCCAATATCACTGATGAACATCGATGCAAAAATCCTCAACAAAATACTAGCAAATCGCATACAACAATATGTTAAAAAGATTATACACCATGATCAAGTGGGATTTATTCCAGGGATGCGGGATGGTTTAACATTCACAAATCAATCAACGTGATACACCACATTAGTAAAATGAAGAATAAAAATCACATGATCATCTCAATATATGCAGAGAAAGCATTTGACAAGATACAGCATCCATTTATGATAAAAACTCTGAATAAAATGGGTATAGAAGGAAAGCACCTCAACATAATAAAGACCATATATGAAAACCCACAGCTAATATCATCCTCAATGGTGAAAAACTGAAAGCTATCCCTCTAAGAACAGGAAACAGACAAGGATGCCCACTGTCACCACTCCTATTTAACATAGTACTGGAAGTCCTAGCCAGAGCAATCAGGCAAGAGAAAGAAATAAAAGGGATCCAAATTGGAAAGGAAGAAGTGAAACTGTCACTATTTGCAGATGACATGATTTTATATATAGAAAACCCTAAAGAATCCACCAAAAAACTTTTAGAAGAAATAAACGAATATAGCAAAGTTGCAGGAGACAAAATCAACATACAAAAATCAGTTGCATTTCTGTACACTAACAACGAAGCAGCAGAAAGAGAAGTTAAGAATACCATCCCATTTACAATAGCAACAAAAAGAATAAAATACCTAGGAATAAACTTAACTAAAGAGGCGAAAGATCTGTACACCGAAAACTATAAAACATTTCTGAAAGAAATTGAAGAAGACACAAAGAAATGGAAAGATATTCCGTGCTCTTGGATTGGAAGAATTAACATAGTTAAGATGTCCATACTTCCTAAAGCCATCTATAGGCTTTAGGAATCCCTATCACAGTTCCAACAACATTTTTCACAGAAATAGAGCAAAGAATCCTAAAATTCATATGGAACAACAAAAGACCCCGAATAGCTAAAGGAATCCTGAGAAAAAAGAACAAAGCTGGAGGTATCACACTCCCTGATTTCAAAATATACTACAAAGCTATAGTAACCAAAACAGCATGGTACTGGCACAAAAACAGACACACAGATCAATGGAATAGAATCGAAAGCCCAGAAATAAGCCCACACATCTATGGACAGCTAATCTTTGACAAAGGAGCCAAGAACATACAATGGGGAAAAGAAAGTCTCTTCAACAAATGGTGTTGGGAAAACTGGATAGCCATATGCAAAAAAATGAAAGTAGACCCTTACCTTACACCATACACAAAAATTAACTCCAAATGGATTAAAGACTTGAATGTAAGACCTGAAACTGTGAAACTTCTAGAAGAAAACATAGGCAGTACGCTCTTCGACATCGGTCTTGGCAACATCTTTTCAAACACCACATCTGACCGGGCAAGAGAAACAATAGAAAAAATAAACAAATGGGACTACATCAAACTAAAAAGCTTCTGCACAGCAAAGGAAACCATCAACAAAACGAAAAGACAATCTAACAATTGGGAGAAGATATTTGCAAACCATACTTCTGATAAGGGCTTAATCTCCAAAATATACAAAGAACTCATGCATCTCAACAACAAAAAAACTACCAACCCAATTAAAAAATGGGCAAAAGACCTGAACAGACATTTCTCCAAAGAAGATATACAGATGGCCAACAGACACATGAAAAGATGTTCAAAATTACTAACTATCAGGGAAATGCAAATCAAAACTACAATGAGATATCACCTCACGCCCGTCAGAATGGCTATAATTAACAAGACAGCAAACAACATGTGTTGGAGAGGATGTGGAGAGAAGGGAACTCTCATACACTGCTGGTGGGAGTGCAAACTGGTGCAGCCACTATGGAGAACAGTATGGAGATTCCTCAAAAAATCAAGGATAGAACTGCCATATGATCCAGCTATTCCACTGTTGGGTATTTATCCAAAGAACTTGAAAACACCAATGTGTAAAGATACATGGACCCCTGTGTTCATTGCAGAGTTATTCACAATAGCCAAGACTTGGAAGCAACCTAAGTGCCCATCAAGGGACGAATGGATAAAGAAGTTGTGGTATATATACACAATGGAATACTACTCAGCCATAAGAAACGATGAAATCTAGCCATTTGTGACAACATGGATGGACATTGAGGGTATAATGCAAAGTGAAATAAGTCAGAGGGAGAAGGTCAAATACCGTATGATTTCCTTCATTAAGTAGTAGATAATAACAACAATAAACTAACACATAAGGACAGAGATTGGATTGCTGGTTACCAGAGGGGAAGCGGGGAGGGAGGAGGGTGAAATGGATAATTCGGTACATGTGTGTGATGATGGGTTGTAATTAGTATTTTGGTGGTGGGCGTGATGTAATCTATGCAGAAATACAAGCACAATGATGTACACCTGAAATTTTTACAATGTTATAAACCAATGTTACTGCAATAAACAAAAAATTAAAAAAAAAAAGAAATTAGTTTGAAATATTTGTCTGGATGTGACTTCACAGTATATGATGCAACCGAGAATATATAAATTGAAACTCATTGTCATTGTGTTTTTGAGTTACAAATTCCATCATAGGATCCCTTGGTCTGTGCCCAACACAACTTAACTACCTTGAGCTACTTATTCACTGGATTTCTTCTTCCTCCGCTATTTTGAACCTATAGAGTCTCTAAATGCTCAAATATTTTTCACGATTTTGTCTCCTAATATAACCAGCTTCCTAACCTCTTTGTGGGATGAGCCTTCAAATGCCATGTCTCTTTCTAGTAGGAAGAAGAGAGAACTAATATTTTTCACTTGTTCAAAAACATTTCTTGAGCACCTACTGTGTGAGATACCATGATTACCTTATAGAACACTTAAAAGCATGCAAATTATTTTCAAAAACATTATATAATTCAATAGTAACATTTTAAAATTGAATATTTACTAATGAATAGAATCTTTTAATGTAACTTTATTACCATAATTAGTTTCAAAATTGATGCAGAAAAAAATAAATCTTGACAAACAATGACTAAAGTCTGCAAAAAGTGATAGTTAAAAATGAGCTCCTGAAACTGGATTCAGGCAAACAATCCTCAGAGGTAGAAGGTGCAGCTGTGCGTTCATGCCTGAAATCACTACATCAGCTAATTTTAGACTGCACTTATCAGTAATGATGGTATCTCATTGTTCTCATTTTTTTAATTCTATATTATCCATGATTCCTGCTGTGACAGTTAAATTGTTCTCAAATTTACCATAGTCAAAAAAGTTTAAAATTACACATGTGTATAATTTTGTTTCTAGAACTTTGGAAAATTGATGATGGTGATGATGGAAAGCTTACTCCTGACTTTTGACAAATTTAGATTGGACCATGGCCAAAAAAGATTTTCAAATTGCATAACACCATTATTTTTTATGTATTCAAGGAAACAAATTTTATCACATTTCATGAAGTCCTCAATACACTGAGAATAAATATCGATTATTATTGTATATTATTAATGCTACTATTACGATTATTTTTATTACTATTTTGAGACTGTTTTAATGAACATAGAATAGTAACCTAAAAGATTCAAATTTCCCAACTTGCGTGTTTCATCCAGATAGCTTAGCCAAGGACTAGTTTCACTCAATTTTATAAATGTTTGGTTAATTGTTGTTTTGCCCACCAGCCTGCATATTACTTGAGGGTAATATATGTGTTATTAGGTCTTGCATTCTCAGCATCCCAGTTCAGTGTCTGTTATACACCAGGTACCCAAAAAACATTTTTTGAGTGAATAAATGCTTCAGTATCTTTCTTCTATAAACAAGTCTGTGATTAAATTCACCTTTAAAATCTCTAGAAAAATGACAAAGATATTTCCATATAATCATAATTTTACATGCAAAAAATGAGCTTAAAAAAAACAGTTTTTATTATGTGGTTAAATTTCAGTTAATACGATATCTGCTCCCCCACACTAAAATTTAGGATGCATGAGAGCATACAGTTCTGTTTGTTTTATTTAATGCTCTATCCTTATTACCTAGGCATGCTTAGCATACAGTAGGAGCTTAATAAATATTTGTTGAATATATTAAGTGGTGAATATCAAGCGGATCATTATCTAGCTCTTTTAGACATGGCATCATTAGCAGATATTACCTATAAAATTCATTATTTCGATATTTATTAAAGACATGCCAAGTACTTCACTAAATGGTAGGGATACATTTCTTTCTATCCAAAATTTCCTTTCTATTTTTAAGGATCAAGAAACTCAGTTGTATTATCAGTGTTGGTCAAGTTTGGTGTTAGAGTGACACAACTTAAGAGAAAAAATCAGTTGGTAACCAGAGGGTAAATTTTAATTTACAATAATGATATAATGTTAAGAAGAATTAAAGATTCATGTCAATTTCCCAGAATATATTCTCTTTAGGGAAGTCTCCAACTTGATCTCTTTACCATAAGAAGCTTGTTTTCAAATCAGTGGAGTCAAAATGATCTTGTTGGCTATAACCAAGCTATGCTAGACTGATGTACCTATTTTTTCTACAAGGGGAAAGGAGCAAGAGAAATGAGTTAGAATTTAAGTATTCTTATGTGCCATACCTCATATCTTGTAACGCTTACAACAACTGTACAAAATAGGACTTATTATCCCTATTTTTCCAACAAGGATATTGAAATCTGAATTTCATATTAAAGCTACTTTCCTGCAAAGATCTTGCTCTTTCCATAATGCCTTGCTGTTTCTATCCCCGAGGAGCTAGCATACTTAAATTGGCTCATTGAAGTAACTTTATTCCTGAACAGTGTTGGAGTCCCACTTTAGCCTTCATACTCTCTGGTCACTTTTTGAAAGCCATGCCCAAGTTGTACTTGAAATTTTCTAAGTCAGAAGATTTAGATGATTTCTCAGGAAGGGTATAATAAAATGAAAACGTACATAGGAAAGATCTATTTGATATAGTCTTCTTGCTTCTGCATTTAGATTTTTTAAAACTTTCTGACGTCATGTAGTAGTTTTTCATTTCTAAACCTTTATTAGAATTTAGAATAATCCCAGGCACAGATGTTCACAAAGTATTTATTTAGCGTATGCTATGTGCCAGGCATACTGTTAGGGTCTTTCACATGTATTGCTCACCCATTAAATTTTCACAATACTTGCATTTTACAGATGAATAAACTTAATCTCAAAAAATTTAAGTAACTTGTCCAAATTCACACAGCAGGTAGGAAATATGATCACAGATGACATCCAATTGATCTTGTTCTTTCTTCTGTCCTATGGTATTTGTCAGTAAATATATACCTACTTTACTTTATTTGGGCTTATTTAATTGGTGAGAAATCAGAAATAATTAATGATATCTGAGAATTGTATTTATTATGATTAAAGATATGCGAAGTATTTCTTATTAATCTTCTCAATAATCCTTACAAATAGAGAGAACTTTTTTTTCTCATGAAGAAAAGAGACTCAAAGAAATTAGACTATTTGACAAAGGGATAGAGGACTAGACTTCAATATTGGTTCTGTTTGACTTCAAACCTTTTCTCTTTCCATAATATTAGTCTACTTTTGACACAAAGAGATAAACCAGGAAGGTGGTACAATAATTTAGATGTGAAAGAAAAGGTGGCTAGACTACACCAGTGGAGTTGGAAAGAGAGAATAAGGGAAGGCTGATGGCTTATCATGTAGGTTTTCTAAGAATGTTTCAGCACAACTCAAAGTAGGGTAAGGTTCAATATACCACAATGACTTCCCAGAAGTCTATAATGCAATTTTATTCAAAAAATAGACTTGCTAATTGTTCTAATTCCACTTTCTTTTCTTCTTAAAGCTAGAATTGGCCTTTGACTCGTCGAATATTATATGTTCTAAGCTAAATTGATTTTGCACTAAAACTAATCATATCTTCCCCAGTCTAAATTATATTAATGGTTTTTCATCATATAAATTTGAAAATCTTACCAGGATAGAAAGTCCTGTATAAATTCTGACCCCTGAGAACCTCTTATTTCTCATTACACTAGAACATATACCATCACTTTAGCTATATTGCAAAAATATATGTCACATTCCTGCCTCTGTGACTTCACATGGGGTTTTCCTTCTGTCTGAAATGCTATTCCTCTTTCTTCTAACTCCATAATAAATTTTCTTCTAACTGTTTCTTCTAGCCAATATCTAGCTAGCTAGCTCAAGAGTCGCCATTCTCCAGAAATCCTTCCTGACTCTAGAGTGTGATTTCAGTGCGCGTACCCTGTGCTCCCAAAACAGTATGATTATGAGACTATCTAACACTCCATTGTTGAATTAATTTTCTACACTGCATGATAAATTACCACAAACTTTTCAGCTTAAAACAACGTGTATTTATCCAACAGTTTCTGTGGGTCAGGGCTCTGGGCACAGCTAAGCGGGGTGCCTATGCAAGGATACAGTCAAAGTGTCAATAAGGGCTGGGTTCTCATCAGCAGGCTCAATGGGGAAAGATCTACTTCCAAGATGGCTCAATTGGTTGGTATAAATCATTTCCTTGTGGTGGTACAATTCATGGTTGTTTGCTTCTTCAAAGACAGCAAGGGGAACAAGGTTCTAGAGCAAGTCTACTAGCAAAAATTCTTATATAACGTAATGTAATCACAGATGTCACATCCTATCATATTTGCCATATTTTATTGGTTAAAAGCAATCCACAGGCCTTGCCCACACTCAAAGAGAGAGTATATACAAGGGCGTGAACACCAAGATGTGGCTATCATGGGAGTCACCTTAAAGTTTGTCTACCACAATTGTCATCACTGATGTATAAACCTGTTTCCTCAACTAGACCAGAAGCAACTCAATGGCAAGCAGCATGTCTTATCTGACTTTATGTGCCCAGTATCTAGCACTGTATATTTGGTTTATGACACATTTAAAATTTGATTCACTAACTGTTGCCAGGAACAAAAATACTGGGGCTATACAAATAAAAGGCAATTCTTTTTCAAAATAATCAAAAACTGTAGCATCTAAAAACCAATGAATATAAAATTATGTTAATAAATAGTAAAATATCATAGATAATAGGAACCCTTTACCCTCATTCCTTGATTATCACTATGATGATGTTGTTATATCTGGGGTTTTTAGAAATGGAATATCAATGTGATACATGAACTAAGATGGCAACAACACTATGCATACTCATTGACTGTTTAAAAAGGAAAAGAGATACTATGGATTTATTACCAGAGATTAGCTACCTATAGAATATTTAGTTGCCGTAACAATTTAGTTAATTAACAGGCTTGGTTTGTATTACATAACTGCTAAAGGAGAGTCACATATCTGGGAACACAGAAGTGTAAAATTGTGCTCTGAGACTGTCCTGTATGCTCCAGAGAAAGAAACATTATTTTGCAGATCCCTCTATGATAATTTACCTAATTAAAAGTTGTGTTGTGGATTTCAAATACGTCTACACTTCAGACAAAAATGATACCTTTTGAAAGAACAGAGGGTCTGCATTCTGAATTTGCACTGACAGTATAATAAAGAGGTTCAGGTTTTAAATGTAGTTACAATGAAATAATGTTAATAGAGTAGATGCAGTCAACACAAGTAATTAATTTCCTTGATTTGTCTTAAAAATTTGCACAATGGCAGCTGTGAGGTCAGCTGACTTAACTCTATTGTCAGGCAGCAGAACTGAATGTACCTTGGCTCCAAGGATTTCATTTACAGCTGATGAAATCACTTGAAAAAATTTTCACAGAGCTGAAAGTATCAAATAATTCACAAGAGCTTTGTTGTATAGAAGACGCTTCTTGAAAAATCAATAGTAGCAATTGTATTGTTAATATCCCATTCATTTTTATTAATGAGTACTTATTGAATCATGTCTTGTGTTAAGCAGTAGATACTTAGTATTTACTGAATATCAGGTACAACATGAAGTGTTTTAATGTTACATTAATTTTCACAATATCCCTAGCAGGTAGACTTCTATTATCATGCCCATTTGGCAGATAGGAAATTCTAGGCTTACAAAGGTTAAATGACTTGTTGAGGGCACTACATCTCCTAAGTAATGGAACCAGAATCTGAACCCTGGTCCTCTGGATACAGAGCTCATGTTTATAAATATTAAGCAGGGATGCCTTGCCACAAATGACGCACCATGGAACTAACAAATTCTAGTGTCATTGCTTTGGGCTCTTTGAAGACAGCTTTCCTGACTTTTAGCTTTGGCTTCCTGCCCTTTGTTTCTCCATTTTCTCAATGACTATGTAAACCCCTAATTCTGATATTAAGTCCTTCATACTTGGAGTAAATACGGTGTCTTCTGTTTTCCTTACTGAACACTGATTAAGAAGTTTAATCAAGAAACACACCCCAGAACCTTTGAAATGAAGAGCACAATGGTCCTATCCAGATTTCCAACTCATCCTGGAGGACTTAGGGATCTCTGATTGAATCAGCGTTTAATACTCAAATAGCCAACTACATAACTACATGGGCAATGAAAAATATGAGTCAGAGTTGGAAAAAACAGCTGAAAATGTAAATGATTACTTCATTCATTTTAAATTTATTTTGTGACAAGTCTTTCATGCCTTAACTCTAAGGATATTCCACACATCATGACACATAGTTGGAAGAAATATTTGGAGGTAGGAACTGTGTCTTGTCCCACAAAATTCACTATCAAGATAACTAATGCATAGATAGGCAAATCTGGCCCTGCTGACAAGGTATAATCATGAGGAATATGAGAGTGGTATGAGTAGAGGCAATAATGTATCCTTGGTTAGCCATATGTGTCAGTAGTTTCTAACTCATGATTTAGTATGTTAATGGTTAAAAATAATAAAATGTTTTCCAATATGTTCAGAAAGAATTGCTCTCCTCTCTGTCTACAACACAGTAACAAAAAAGAAGAAAAAACACATCTTTTCATAAATAACAATAGCATCCACTTACTGAACACTTACTTTGTACTGTACATACTGGGAGCTGATCATACATTATCTACTTTAGTTCTTATCACTTCATTATAAGGTATTTTTTAATCCAAATTTACAGATTAAATTTAGTAAATGTTGTGGCATTTTTGCTTACCAACCTACCATCCTCCATTCTCCAGAGTGGCAGCAGCTGTTGGGACAGCAACCTGCATTCCTGGTGTATAGACCTGATAAGTCAATATAAACCTGGTTCTCAAATAACTGTGGTTATGTGTTTTGACTTGTCTGGCTCAAAGGCAAGCTTTTATTTGCCCCCTTTGGAACTCTCTCATGGTTAGAGTGGCCTCTTGGGTAGTGTTTGTCAAAAGTATTTAAAAATATATACCACGACAGCCACTGGGGCAAGGAATATCAGATGGTGGAAGCAACAGACTGACCTAAAATCCTAGGAATCATGTGGCTGAGGAAGAAGATACATGGGAGAATGAGGGCTTTGAAGGGCTTCTGCATCTGCTAGGGAACCAGAGGTCCACATGCATGCCTAGGGACAAATATATGCCCAGAAAATACCTGAGAGGACCCTACGCTTGCACCTCTGGTTGATCTTTGAGGACTAGACAAGCAGAAGGAAAAGGTAGAGTTGTAGTCATCCTGGCTAAACATTGAAAGAAAGCCATAGCTCTGAATGAATCTACAAAGAACAGGAGAGTAGTTTTTGCTTTGTTTTGTTTATCTTTTTGGCTCCAGGAGTTGAAGGAAATCTCTGTCAGGTCATTGGCTGATTGCTCAGCTAATGGAATAGAGACTTCAGAGACCACACATGATAAGAAATACACTCTTTGCAAAAACTAATTTGGAGAAGCCATTGAACAATTGTGTGACTGCAGGCAACAAAAAAATAACAACGCAAACCCAGTAGGGATGGAGAAAGGAAGATCTGATTTTTAGAGTTATCACATTATAATATTGAAAATTTCCCATTTGTAACAACAAAAAAATCTGAGACTAGGAAAGTGGAGCCCATTAACAGGAAAAAATAAATTGCAGATACCATCCTTGAGGAAGCCAGATGTTGGACTTAGCAGACAAAGATTTTAATCAACTGTCTTACATGTGGTCAAGGAATTAAAGGAAACAATGGGTAATGAATCGACGGAAAACAGGAAAATGATTGCAATAATTTTATTGAGATCATAATGGTTTACAACAGTATGTAATTTCGTGTGTACATTATTGTTTATCAGTTTATAGATAGACTTCATTGTGCTCACCCCCCAGTAGTCTAATTAGTGTTCATCACTGTACATACGTGTCCCTTTACCCCTTCCACCCACCCCCTGAATCTCTTCCCTTTCATAACCACTAATATCCTCTCTTTATCCATGTATTTGTTACCTTCCACATATGAGTGAAATCATGCAGTATTTGTCTTTCTCTTTCTGGCTTATTTTGCTTAAAGAAAATGATTACAGAATAGACTAGTCTATAAAACTAATAGACGATATCAATAAAGAATTGGAAATTATAAAAAAAGAACCAAATAGATATTCTGGAGCTGAAAAGTACAAAGCTGAAATGAAAATTTCACTAAATGAGTTCAACAGCAGATTTGAGCAGGCAAAAGAAAAAATCAGAAGACTCATTGAAAATCTGAAGATAGGCCAATTGAAATTATCCAGTCTGAAGAACAGAAAGCTAAAGGAATGGAAAAAAATTAACAGAGCCAAAGCAGCCTGTGAGACACTATCATGCTTAACAACGGATGTATTATGGAAGTCCCAGAAGGAGAAAAGAGAGAGAAAGGAGCAGGAAGAATATTTGAAGAAGTAATGGTCAAAATTTTCCAAAATTTGATAAAATAATGAACCTACATATCAAAGAAGCTCAAAAAATGCTCAGTAGGATAAACATATAGAGATCCACACTGAGACACGTAATAATCACACTTTTGAAAGATAAAAACAGAATCTTCAAAGCATCAAGAGAGACTCAGCTCAGGGGCTGGCCTGGTGGCATAGTGGTTAAGTTTGGCATACTCTGCTCTGGTAGCTGAGGTTTGCAGGTTTGGATCCCAGGCACGGACCTACACCACTCATCAAACCATGCTGTGGCAGCAACCCACATACAAAATAGAGAAAGATTGGCACAGATGTTAGATTAGGGCTAATCTTCCTCAAGCAAAAAAGAAAAATAGGAAGATTGGCAACAGATGTTAGTTCAGAGCCAATCTTCCTCACAAAAAAAGAAATGAGAGAGAGAGAGAAGCAGTTCATCACATACAAAGGATCTTCAATAAGATTAACAGTCAATTTCTCAGTAGAGACCATGGAGGCCAGAAGGCAGTGGATGACATACTTAAAGAGCTGAAAACCAAAAACTATCTATAAAGAATTATATGTCCAACAAAATTATTCTTCAAAAATGAAGGATAAAATAAGACATTCCCATATGCACAAAAACTCAGAGAGTTTGTTGCTATTGTACTTGATCTACAAGAAATGCTGAAGGTAGTCCTTCAAGATAAAATGAAAAAACTCTAGACAGTAACTCGAAGCCATATGAAGAAATAAATAATAACAGTAAAAGTAACCATATAGTTAAATATAAATCCAGTATTATCGTATTTTTGGTTTGTAACTCCTTTTTTTCTGTATAATTTAAAAGATAAATGCATAAAATAATAATTATACCTCCATGTTAATAGGCACACAATGTACAAATATATAATTTGTGAGAGTAGCAATATAAGTGGAGGATACAGAATTGCATAGGAGCAGAAATTTGTATGCCATCGAAGCTAAGTTGCTATCAATTCAAACTAGGTTTTTATACATTTAGGATGTTAACTGTAATACTCATGATAACCCCTAAGCAAACAACTAAAAATATATAGAGAAAAGCAAATGAAGAGGAAATCAAAATGGTACACTAGAAAAAGTCAATTGAATACGCAAAAAGTATTAAAGGAAGAATTGAGGAACAACAAAGATATAAAACATAAAGAAAACAACAAAATGGCAGCAGCACGTCCTTTCTTAACAGTAATCACTGTAAATATAAATGGATTAAACTCACCATTTAATGAATTAAAAGGAAGAAATAGGCAGAAGGGATTAAAAAACAAAAAACATGTTCCAACTATATACTGTCTACAAGAGACTCACATAAGATCCAAAGACACAAATAGATTAAAAATGAAAGAATAAGAAGAGATATTTCACGCCTACAGTAACAAAAAGAGAGTTGGGGTGTCTATACTACTATCAGATAAATAGAGTTTAAGTTAAAAAATTATTACAAGAGGCAAAGGACATTACATTTACATAAATTGTCAGTCCATCAAGAATTTATAATGATTATAAACATACACTCAAAAATAGATAAATTGAACTACAGTAAAATTAAGTACTTTTATGCATCTAAGGGCACTATCAAGAAAGTTAAAGACAACTGCACAATAGGAGAAAATATTTGCAAATCATATATTTGATAAAGATCTAATATTCAGAATACATGAAGAATTCTTACAACTCAACAACAAAGGACCAACAACCCAATTAAAATATGACCAAAGGACTTGAATGAGTTGAATAGATATTTTCTCCAAAGAAGATATGTCAAGAGCCAATAAGCAGATGAAAAGGTGCTCCACTTCATTAGCTAATAGACAAATGCAAATCAAAACCACAATGAAATAACTACACTAAGATAAATGAAAGAAACCACTAGGATAACTACAGAAAAAAAAGAAAAATAGCAAGTGTTAATGAGGACATGGAAAAATTGGAACCCTCATATGTTGCTGGTGGAAATATAATATGATGCAACCACTGTGGAAAACAGTTTGGCCATTCCTCTATAAGTCAAATGCAGAATTACCATATGTTCCAGTAATTCCACTCCTGGGTATATACCCCAAAGAATTGAAAACAGATGTTCAAACAAAAACTTGCATGTTCATAGCAGCACTATAGCCAAATCAAGAAAATCAAGTAAATGAACCAAATGTCCAACAACTGATGAATGGATAAACAAAACATGGTATATTTGTATAATGGAATATCATTCAGCCATAAAAAGTAATGAAGTACTTTTGCATACTGCAACATGAATGAACCTTGAAAACATTAGGCTAAGTGAAAGAAACCAGGCACAAAAGTCCACATGTTGTATGATTCCACTTATATGAATATCCAGAATAGGCAAATCCATAGAGACAGAAAGCAGATTAGTAGTTTCCAGGGGCTGGGGGTAGAGGGTAATGGAGAAGATTGCTTAGTGTGCATGGGGTTTCTTTTTAGGATGATTAAAATGTTCTGAAACCAGAGAGTGGTGATGGTTGTATAACATTGTCAACGTAGTAATGTCACTAAAGGTAAACTTATATTGTGTATATTTTACCACAATAAAAAAATATTTTAAAGCAAGTTAGAAGAAAGAAAGGTATAAATAATTTGACAGTTTCTTGGAGGGAAATATCACTGATTTAGAATAAGAATAAAAAACCAAGCCCGATTCCTTATTAGCTGCCACCAACTACTTACAGAATATTTTATGGGGGTTAAGTAAGACAAAAACATGGAAAAGTTGCCAGTGCAGAACTTGGCCAATAGCATGTTTTCCATACATATTGGTTGAATCTAAACTTCTCCTTTAGTTAAAGATACATATTTTGATGTTATTGCTTTTTGGGCATTTTTGTATAATTATCCAGTTATTTAGTAGAGTATATTAATTACATGTGCTGGAGTCACTGACATTCTCCAAGTTCAAATCTGTGTTCTTCTTATTCTGTAACCTTCAGAAATTTGCTTTACCTCTCTCTGCCTCAATTTCCTCATTTATAAAATAGAGATAATCATAGTACTTACCCCCGAGGAATGAGAATTGTAGTAGAAACTGTATAACACATTTTTAACTTAATTCTAGGCTCTTAAATCAGCACTCAATAAATGTTTATTATTATTATTATTAATAGCAATTTTTCCTATTGTCACATCTCACTCCTGCTTTTTCATAAACACAGAGAAAGAAAATAATTCAAACTTTGAATGATAGAATAGATTTATTTCAATTAAACTATTCATTTCCTTCCTGACACCTATATCTTCCCCATTTTTTACTCTTCTTTAGATTTACAATCTAGTAGTATATTTTATCCAGATTTTTATTTCCACTGTTCTTCACGGCAATATCCATAATTGCCCTCTCTCAGGTTCATGTACCAAGGACCGTGCATTAACTCCATCTTGCTTGGCACAAGTTCGTAAATTTCTGCCTGTTTACGAGAAAAGGTAAGACATGTTGAACTAATAGGCCTTTCAGTCCTGAAGTCAATTCTATAGTTGTATTAAAATATGGTGAATAAAATAACTTTTGCGACGTTCAAAATTTTCTAGTTGGGGAAAAAAAAAAAGACAATGATACTTCAGGTGACCAGAATAGCCTGCTTATATCATCTCTACCATCGTGGTGTCATGTAGAACTAGATGATGACCCAGAACAATTTGTTCCAGAAAGGTATGAGCACAAATCCTCAGGTTGTTGAAAAGCAATTTCTCAATAGGCCAACTGGGAAAATCACTCAATAATGTTCAGGAACTTGTTGAAATCTGTTCCCTCACTAGATTCCTTGTTGAGATATATATTTAGAAAGTCCTAAGAAAACAAAAAGCTTCTCAGTACATACCCAGAGAAGGACCATAACAGAAATATAAAACTTGAGCATGTTCCAGACACATAAAGTTGAATATTCAGTAGTTACAAAATATATTCTTGAATTTTACTCTAAATAATGATGAAAAAAAAAACTAAACTGTTTATAATTGTTTAAAAAAATAGGGGCATGAAAATAAAATACAAAGTAGTATGGGAAAAACTGATACATATAAATCTGCCACATATTTCCTCAGAGTATCACCAAAAATGGCTAATAATTTAAGAAAAATATAAACCCTCAATAATATTCAAAGGAAAATAAATTAAAGCAACAATGAAATACCATTTTCAATGCGAATTACTGGCTATGATTTTTAAATGATATTATGGAGACTTTCCAAGTATACAAAAAATAGACAAAATATCCTGAACCCACATACAGCCATTACCCAGCTTCAGGAATTATCAACTCATTCACATTCTTGTTTCATCTCTACTTCCATCATCTTATATCTTTCTTATTTTATTGAAGCAAATTCCAGCCTTCAAATCATTTTATTAAAATTATTTTATTATGTATCTCTAAAAGATATGATCTATTTTTTAAGCTTAAATGCAAGGCCATTATCTAACCTAAAATTAACAATAATTATGTAATATCATCAAATAACCAGTCATGTTCAAATTTCCAACTATCTCAGGAATGTTTTTATTTTTCAATTGTGTTTGTGTGAATCAGGATCCAAATAAGGTCCACACATTACAATTGGCTGATTTGTCTTCCAAGTATTAAAATCTATAGGCTCCTTCTCCATTTGTTTTATTTCTTAAATTTATTTGTTGATGCAAGGATATAAAACTCCATGTGCTGAGTAAACTGTAAGAGTGCAAGGATTTTTATGTGTTTTGTTCTCTCTTCAATCTCCATTTTAGAAGATCCCTGGAACATAGTAAATAATAAATATATGTTGAATAGAATTGAGATATCCAATCCTAAATTTTGTTCGTGGGGATATAAATTGTTCATATGTTAACACTCAGTGAAAGAGAAAAAATAAATAAATAACTAAACGAAAAATCTTATTTTGTATTCTACTCATATTAGGATGACTATACGAGCCAAACTATCCAGAAAATTCTAATGTTGTCATGTTGTCCAGTGGCTTCAGATCAGTTTAGTATGTTTCATTATAAAAGTATCTCAGTTTATGAAAAATTCAAAAATATGTGATTAAACAACATGCTGTTTAACAACCAATGTGTCAAAGAATAAATCAAAAGAGAAATAAAAAAAAAAAATCTTGAGAGAAATGATTATAGAAACACAACATATAAATACTTATGGGATGCAATAAAAGCAGTTCTAAGAGGAAAGTTTATAGCAATAAACACCTATTTAAAAAAGAAAAAGATCTGAAACAACCTAATTTTAAACATCAAGGAATAGAAAAAGAAGAACAACCTAAACTCAAAGTTATTGGAAGAAAATAATAAAGATCAGAGTGGAAATCAATGAAATAGAGACTAAAAATCCAATAGAAAAGATCAATGAAACTAAGAGCTGCTTTTTTGAAAATATAAACAAAATAGACAAACCTTTAGTTAAACTTAGGGAGAAAAAAAGTGACAGGACTCAAACGTATAAAATTATAAATGAAAGAGGAGACATTACAACTGATACTGAAGGATCATAAGAGACTACCATGAACATTTATATGCCAACAAATTGGACAACCCAGAAGAAGTAGATAAATTCCTAGAAACATACAACCTATCAATACTGAATCATGAAGAAATAGAAAATATAAACAGAGCAATTACTCATAAAGATATTGAATCAGCAGTCAAAAACCTCCCATCAAGGAAAAGTTGAGGACCAGACAGCTTCACCTGTGAATGCTACCAAACTTTTAAAGAAGAACTAATACCAGCCCTTCTCAAATTCTTCCAAAAAACAGAAGAGAAGGGAACACTTTCAAAACTCATTTTACAAGGATAGCTTACCAAAGCCAGACAAGGACACTACAAGAAAAGCAAATTACAGACAAATATTCCTGATGAACATAGATGCAAAATCTTCAACAAAATATTAGCAGTACAATACATTGAAAGGATCATACACCACGATCAAGTGGGATTTATTCAAAGGACACAAGGATGTTTCAACATGCACAAATCAATAAAAGTGATACACCACATTAAAAAAATAAAGGATTAAAAATTATGTGACCATCTTAATAGATGCAGAAAAAGCAAATGATGAAATTCAACATGCTTTCATGATAAAATCTCTCAACAGGCTGGGTATAGAGGGAACATACCTCAACATAATAAAGACCATATAAGACAAGCCCACAGCTAACATTATACTCAATGATGCAATGCTGAAAGCTTTACATTTAAGATCAAGAACAAGACAAGCAGGCCCACTCTCACCACTTTTATTCAATATGGTACTGGAAGAACTAGCCAGAGCAATTAGGCAAGAAAAAGAAAGAAAAGTCATCCAAATAGGGAAGGAAAAAGTAAAACTGTCTCTATTTGCAGATGACATGATATAATATTTAGAAAACCCTAAAGACTCCACAAAAAAAAAAAAAACTGTTAGAATTAATGAATGATTTCAGTAAAGTTGCAGGATACAAAATCAGTATACAAAAATAAGTTGCTTTCCTATATACCAACAACAAACTACCAGAAAGAAGAATTAAGAAAACAATCCCATTTACAATAGCATCAAAGAGAATAAAATACTTAGGAATAAATTTAACCAAAGAGTTTTGTGATCAATACACTGAAAACTATAAGATATTGATGAAAGAAATCGAAGAAGACACAAGAAAAATACGGAAAGATATTCTGTGTTCATGGATTGGAAGAATTAATATTGTTAAAATGTCCATACTACCCAAAGTGATGTACAGATTCAATGCAATCCATATAAAAATCCCAAAGACAGTTTCACAGAAATAGAAAAAACAATCCTAAAATTTGTATGGAAGCTCAAAAGACCCCAAATAGCCAAAGCAATTGAGAAAGAAGAGCAGAGCTGGAGGCATCCCAATTCCTGACTTCAAACTATATTACAAAGCTACAGTATTCAAAACAGTATGGTATTGGGCTGGCCCCATGGCTTAGCGGTTAAGTGCGCGTGCTCCGCTACTGGCGGCCCAGGTTCCGATCTCGGGCGTGCACCAATGCATGGCTTCTCCAGCCATGCTGAGGCCACGTCCCACATACAGCAACTAGAAGGATGTGCAACTATGACATACGACTATCTACCGGGGCTTTGGGGGAAAAAAAAGGAGGAGGATTGGCAATAGATGTTAGCTCAGAGCCGGTCTTCCTCAGCAAAAAGAGGAGGATTAGCATGGATGTTAGCTCAGGGCTAATCTTCCTCACACACACACAAAAAACAGTATGGTATTGGCATAAAAACAGACACGTAGATCAATGGAACATAATAGAGCCCAGAAATAAACCAATGCATATGGTGTTAATTTTTCTTATGATAAAGGAGCCAAGAATATATAATGGGGTAAACATAGTCTCTTCAATAAATGGTGCTGGGAAACCTGGATGGGCACACGCCAAAGAATGGAACCGGTCCCCTCGCTTACACCATACACAAAATCGACTCAAAATGGATTAAAGACTTGAACATAAAACCTGAAACCATAAAGCTTCTAGAAGAAAACATAGTAGATAAACTCCTTGACATTGGTCTCAATAATGATTTTTGGATTTGACTCCAAAAGCAAAGGCAACAAAAGCACAAATAAACAAGTGGGACTCCGTCAAACTAAAAAGCTTCTGCATGGTAAAGGAAACCATCAACAAAATGAAAAGGCAACCTATGGAATGGAAGAAAATATTTGCAAACCTCATATCCAATAAGGGGTTAATATCCAAAACATACAAGGAACTCATACAACTCAATAACAAAAATAAAACCCAAATAAAAAATGGGCAAAGGACCTGAATAGACACTTTTCCAAAAAAGATATAAAAATGGCCCACAGGCACATGAAAGGGCGCTAAACATCACTAATCATCTGGGAAATGCAAATCAAAACTATGATGAGATATCATGTCTAACCTATTAGGATGACTATTATCAAAAAGACAAGAGATGACAAGTGCTGGCAAGGATGTGGAGAAAATGGAACCCTTGTGAACTGTTGGTGGAAATGTAAACTGGTACAGCCACTATGGAAAACAGTATGTAGGTTCCCCAAGAAATTAAAAATAGAACTACTATATGATCCAGCAATCCCCCTTTTGGCTATATATCCAAAAAAAAACAAATCCATTATCTCAAAGAGATATCTGTACTCCCATATTCATTGCAGTGTTAGTCAAAATAGCCAAGGTATGTGTGAAAACAACCTAAGTGTCCATTGATGGATGAATGGATAAAGAAAATGTGGGATATATATATATATTATTTAGCCTTTTAAAAAAAGTCAAACTCATAGAAACAGAGAGTAGAAAATTGGTTGCCAGGTGCTGGGCATGGGAGAAGTAGGGAGATGTTGATAAAAGGGTATAAACTTTCAGTTATGAGATGAAGAATGTCTGCAAATCTAATGTATAATATGGGGACTGTAGTTGATAACACTGTATTTTATAATGGAAATTTGCTCATAAAGTAGAACAAATATTCTCACACGAAAAGTAAACATGTGAGGTGATAGATGTGTTAATTTATTCTACGGGAGGAATCCTTTCACAATGTATACTTAAATCATCACATTTTACACTTTAGATATCTTATAATTTTATTTGTCAATTATACCTCAAAGCTGAAAAAAATAAAGATATCCCTAGTTTGGATGAAAATTGTAAACTCACCTTAATTTTAGAAATAATAGCTATTATTCATTGAATACTTAGTGTCATTAGTGTCACTTATAAGTCTTGCATATACATGCTTTATATACATCGGTTTATTTAATTATCAAGACTACCTAAGGTTGGAATATTATTACCATCTCCATTGAAAAGATAGGAAAAAGAAGTTTAGAGAGGTTAAGTAACTTGTCCAAGATCATCAGATTAGCAAGTGTTCCTTTACGGAACAAAAAACCAGAAAAATATCAATCAAAATGTTAACTGGCTATTTCTGATTTTTTGTTTCTTTATGCCTCTGTATTGTCTAAGTTTTTACAATAAGTAGATTATTCTTAGAATTGCAGAGATATATGGTGTCTCAAGAAGTTTTTCTCTCTGAATCACCGTTAGTAGTAAGTTAGGCTGAAAGCAATTGAAAACCAGTATAACTGTATCAGGTGTGTAGGACTCATTGAAAAAAAGAAAAAAAATATGACACAAAAATGAAAATGCTATTTTATATTTGTCTCAGTATGGCGGGATAGAAAAGACACTGAGGTAGGAGTCAGAAATCCTGGGTTCAGAAATAGACTTTTGCTTCACTTATTTCTGTGTAGGCTAGAAAAATAGAAGTCATGGGGAATAGTTTGTCCAAAGCCTTTCTAACCCATTCATAAGAAACCAACTGAATTGAGCACTCAATAGTGGTCTCTTAAAAGATGAATAGAGGTCAATTTATTTGTGTATTGTGAACAAAAAAATAATAATAAAGCATAGCCCTATTGCATGCTTTCCTAAACATTTGCCCTTGGGCTCAGCACATGTTGCTTTCAGATGTGGGCATTCTTCTTCACTATGAATGTATGTGGAATGCAATATTAGCAACCGCTTCTGAACCACTGTTGTCTTGAGTACTACTGGAACCACATTTTAAATGTTTTTTTTTTGTGTCTTGCTTGTTTCTTTTTTGAAATACTTTTAAATGTGAATTATAAAACACATACAAAAATTTATACCATGCAAAAATGAATAGAACAAGTAATTATCACAAATTGAATATCCGTGTACCCACCACCTTGCACAAGAAATAAAGATTTGCCATCGCTCCAGCTAACTCCCTTGTTCTCAATCAAAATTACTACCCCTTGCATGCTCCAGAAGTAAGGATTATCTTTTTATGGTAAATCACTCCCTTAATTTTCTTGATAGTAGTACATTCATATCCTGAAGTTTTTCTCCTATATAATTATCGAGAAGCTTTGTTTTGCCTTTTACATTTAGATATAAAATCCCCCGGAATTATTTTATTATATATACGGTTTTAATGTATGCTGTGAAGATGGGGTCAATTAAAAAAATATTCTGTTTTTAGGCTCTCCATTTTCATTTTATCAGTCAATTTGTCTATTTTTAGCCAATGCCACACTGTCTAAAAGTCTTTATGTAGTAGAGTGAGTTCTACCACTTCAATCTTCTTCAACAGTGTCTTGGTTATTCTATTCTTGAATTTCCATATAAACTGGAGAATCACCTTTCAGATTCTATTTTAAAAAATCTTTCTGTTGGATTTTGATTGATATTGTGTATAATTTATAGATAATTTTAAGGAGAATTGATGTATTTACAATATTGAGTCTTTCAATCCATGAATTGTTATCCCCCTCCATTTATCTGGGTCTTCCTTTTTTTTTATAAAAGAATATTGTATAGTTTTCTGTATAGAGATCTTTCATATCTTTGATTAATTTTCCCATGAATCTCAGTTTGAGCTCCTACAGAAGCAGAACTTGAGACAAGGATTCAAGTTAAAAGAGTTTACTTTGGAGGAGATCCCAGAAAACACCAGTAGGAAACTGAAAGTGAGTTGGGTAAGGAAGTGAGCCAATAATGGTTGTAACTACAAGTTACAACTGGGGACAACTTTACTGGGACACAATATAAAATATGCCCCAAGGTTATCCCAATAGATGGAAGAGGAAGCTAGAGTATTTGTCCTTCAATTATTCACTTTTGTCATTGATTGAGGGCTGCTTTCCAAATTATATACTTTCTGACAATTCTAGATCTCCCTGTACATCTGCCAAGCTTGCTCTTGAAGCCAACCACCCCTGTACCCCCCAAAAAAGAACCATTAGGTAAGAGTTGCAGGAGACCATAGTACAGAGCCATTAGAATGTAGAAGTGAGTGTTCAGAAAACATGGCATGGCTACAGACAGTGTCTGCAACAATCAAACTCTTGCTCCTTATTCTCCTCCTATTAGAGCTTGAAGACTTGTACCATCATGGGATTGTCCAAGACAAATGGCACAAGTGATAGGACCACTTGTAACCAAAACCAATTGTGGGGTCCATTGGGGTCCACTCAAAATTGGCATCCTTCTGGGTAATCTGATAAGTGGGGCAAAGCAGTGTGTCATGTGTTGTCTCTGAAATCCAAAAGGTCAATGAGACTCTTTGATGGGAGGTGCAATATGCAATAATTGTTATTTATTTTACTGGGCATGTCTAGGCATGCTTCAGACCAATGGACACCCAAAAGTTTTACCAATGTATCAAGCTTCTGAGTCTTCGTCGTGCTCATTCTATACCCTCTGGCACACAAATATTGATCATAATATCCAGACCAATTGCAATTTCCTGTTCACTAAATCTTTTTTACTTGATCATAGTGGGCCAGATGATCAAAGTCCCTTCAGATCATGCTATGACACAGAGCTGAAGAGTTAACATACCCATATAACAAGACAATGATTAGTATCTTGCAATTCTTGCCAGTTGAATGTGAGCTATTTCTGAGCCTGTTTCGTGCCTTGACTTGGGAGTGGGAGAGGGTACAGTTTTGGAGTTTCTACTTGTTTTCTTACCATTATGGTTCTTAGTCCACAGGTCAGGGAATCAACAGGATTAATTCTGCCAGCTGATTTATATTGTAATCCCAAATATGCACTGAAGGACCAAGAAAATGACCACAAGGTATATATGCAAAACCATTAACCCCACTCTAATAGAAGGACCATGATAATGTCTTGGGTTTCCACGTATCCATGTCACATTAGCCCCTGTATCCAACAGCCTTCAAAAGATCTGAGTATTCTTTTTTTCTCAGGATACAGAATTCTGTTAAATAGTCATAGGTCACTTAAGGGGAAGAATTGGGGAAATTGCAAATAATTGAGGGAACTGTAAATATTTGCCGTGTCATTGATGGGCCCTTCTTCAAGGGGACCCACCTTCCCTTTCAAGTCGTAGGTCCTGGGTCTCAGAAGTAGCTTAAATTTGGAAACAAGGCAGAGGCTCATAATTTTCCATTGCAGTGGCTGGCACCAGTCTCCTACTCTTTAATATTTTGGTTATATATTTCAACCAATATCTTTATTAATTTCCCATCTATCTCACCCACAGAAATACCATCATCTTTTAACAATTTCCACAGAACCTTTTGAGTCAAAACCCATGACTGACATTCTGGCCTTGCTGCAAAATATAGTAGTTATGTTTACTTTGCCTCCCACAATTTCATGCTTCTATTCCAAGATGCTGTCACCATTGACTCCATAACAACAATTCCTACTAATAACACTGGTCTACAGAGTACAGCCACTATAAAGTTTTCCAAGAATACCTCTACATCCTCACTAGGGGATAATTATATTGCTTTATATCTGTCAAATGCTAGAGACACTACATAAGCCAATGTGTTTCCTGTCACCTATATGCTATCTCAATTTACTAAAGATAAGTATCTTAGTAATTATGATGCTACAGTAGACCAGAAATTCTTACCCCACTCACCACTAGCAATGGGTACTTGTATTCAACGGGCCAATATGTGATCCAAATTCCAGCATTCTATGTAGAGGATCTGTTCATACAATGTCTGTTATTAACTGTCTTACTTTGGTTCCCCCAGAAACAGACCCCAAAACAAAGATTCAAGCGCAAGAATTTATTTAGGAGGAAATCCCAGGAATCTCGCTGAGGGGTAGGAATTGAGACAGGGAAAGAAGCCAATAAAGGGTATATTATTAAGCAAGTTACCAATACGGGCCACTAGAACTTAATTCCACTAGTGAACTCTGGGAGGCAATTTAGAATGCACTTCATGCTTATCTCAACCAAGAGTCAAAGAACCTGGGTTATTTATCCACCAAATATTCTAATCCATCAGTAGTTGAAGGCTTTTTCCAGAGCCATTAACTTTCTGGCACTTCTGGCTATTCTGCCAGATGGACCATAATGCTTCTGCAACCAGACAAAGGTCCTCAGTCAAGGAAATGCAGGTGTTACCAGTAAGCAACCTTCAGAGTATAGATATGGATGCACTGGTATAGGGCGGATGCCAACAAAGTCTGCCATAATAAGTATAAATTATTATTAACTTTTTATTTTGAAATAATCTTAGACTCAAAGAATTTTTTTAATAGTAATAAAAAGTTTCATGTATACTTCACTCACATTCCCCACATGTTAATAATGTACCAAATTGGCTTTTTTATGAGAGAGAGTGAAAGACAGAGATAGAGAGAAAGATGGAGAGAGAGAGAGACCAAAAGTCTGAAACCTTAAGCACAAGTTGCAGACATCAAGCCCTTTTTCTCCTAAATATTTCAGTTCTAAGATAAGGACGTTCTCTTATATAACCACTGTACAATTGTCAAGTTAATGCAGTATAATTGATATAGTACAATTATCTACCCTACCGATTGTGTTCAGATTTTCACAATTCTCCCACCAATTTCTTTTTTAGCAAAAATAATAATCCAATTAAAATTGCATTTAATTGTTATAGCTCCTTAGTCTCCTTTAAGCTAGAAATATGTTCTAGACTTTGTTTTTCATGTCATAACCTTGACATTTTTGAAGAGTACATACATTTAATTCATAGAATGTCCCCCAATTTTACTCTGTCTGTAGTTTCCTCATGATTAGATTCATCTTATAAATCTTTAGCAGGGATATCAACCACAGAAGTGATGTCATGTCCTCACCGCAACATATCAGGAGGCACATGTTATCTATTTTTCCCATGACTAGTGATGCTAAACTTTGATCACTTGGTTAAGATGGTATCTGCCAGGTTTCCCCATTATAACAGTACTATTTTTTCTTTTTTAAATTAATATGTATCCTGTTGGGATGTGCTTTTGAAACTATGTGAACATCCTGTTTATCATCAAACTTTCTCTAGTTAGCAAACTCTTGCCTATTACTACAATAGTGGTTGCCAAATGGTGACTTTTTAATCCCACCATTCCTTCTGCAATTAATAGTTGGCATTCTACCACAAGGAAAAGATTTCCTTTCTCTACATTGAATTTATTTATACATTAATTTATATAAGTATGGATTTATGGATTCTAAATTTATTCTATGAGTTATGATCCATTAATATAACTATTTATTTTGATGCTGAAACTGATCCAGATTTGACTAGTGGTAGCCCTTGCAAATTATCTTCTCTGCCTTTTGACATGCCCTCATAATTTTTCTAAATACTTCCTTACTTTCTGGTAGAGTAGGATGTTCCAGGTTCATTGTACACTCTCCTAGGCGCAGCCGTGGAATCAACCATATTTCCAACGAGCATGGATGCCTCAGAGAACGAAACTTAGAATTCAAAATCTCAATTCTATGTATCTCTGTCTATGTATCTATCTATCTATCTATCTATCTATCTATCTATCTATCTATCTATCTATCAATCCAAGCATGCATTCATACTGATACCTCAAATTTCAATTAAATATCACAAGGTTCATTCTAGCCCTCCCCTTTTTCATATTTGTAATTCCATTTTCTGACAGTGAGAAATCTGGCTCCTACTATCTAAAAATATTTGCTAAATCTTGGAATACACACTTACCTTGAGAATTGCTAACCCATACCTCCATGAAAAAAAGAAACCTATTAATAAATTCAATAATGTTTACAGTTTGATTCATCTTTAGCTTAATGGTACATAGTCAGAATACTGGTTCTAGAGTTACTTGGGGCAATTCTTTCTTCATCCATTACAGGTGTGGCTAATTTATATATTCTAAATACAATATGAGTCATTTATTTCTGTTTGTAATCTCTTGTTGATTTAATTTTTTTAAAAAACATAACTTGGCTCTACTAGTCAAAACTGTACAAAAAGTTTCACTTAGAGAAGTGAGTGACCACCCCCCCTACCCCTGCCCCTTCCCCTGTTCCTCTAGCCTTTCCACCTCATTTCTACATACCTTCTATGGACGACCAATTTCATTAGTTTTTGACTTATCTTTTCTGTTTCTTTATGCACAAATGAACAAATATGTGTATATTTCCTTATTCTCACTTTTTTCTTATACTTTTCAGTTAACAATTTATTCTGAAAATTACTCTATATCAGTCAGCACTTTGCCTCATTGTATAATTTCCATTGTGATTTTTTTTAACCTTGGGTGTTTTAGCAGTTTATCACAATTTCAAAACATTAGGGATTTGGGATTTATTTTCTAGTTATCTTTTTGGTAATTGATTTCTAGCTTAATTACGTAGTAGTCATAGAATACAGATTCTGTGGGATTTTAATCCTCCGAAATTCGTCAAGACTTTGTTTTGTCATAAAGCACATATGGTCAATTTTGGAAATGCTCTGTGTGTAATCACAAATAATGTGAACTCTACAGTTGTTAGATATAATATTCTGTATATGTAAATTAAACCTAATTTACTTATCGTGTTCTTCATATCTTTTTTATCTTTACTGAGTTTTGCCTGATTGTTCTGTCAATTAAAGAGGAAGTTATGAAAACCTCTCACTCTGATAGTGAATTGAGAGAAAGAGACTGTTACACATATTTAGAATTGATATATCTCCCTGGCAAATTGATGATTTCATTATTATGAAGCATCTCTGCAATCTCTATTGATGCTTTTGTATTGAAGTCCTGTATTAATATAGCTACACTACCGGTTTTTTTGGTTAGCATTTGCATATTATACGTTTTGTCATCCTTTTACGTTTCAACCTTTGAACTTTGTGTTTAAAATATATTGCTATTAAGTAATACATAATTAGGTTTTTGTTTTTATCTAATATAAACTGATAGCTTCTTTTCTTTTAATTATAGCATTTATTCTGTTTATATTTGATGGGATTACTGATATATTTAATTTACCTCTCCCATTTTACTCAGTGCTGTCTCCTTGTTCTGTGTTCTCTATTTGTCTTCCTTTGGATAGATTCTTTTTTTATTATTTCATTTTCTTCTTCTATTAGCTTGAAAAAATTCTTCTTTGAGTTGTTACTCTAAGGAAAGGTCAGTAAGCTTTTACTGTGAAGGGCTAGATAGTAAATATTTTAGGGATTGCCAGCCACCTAAAGTCTCTGTCTCATCTTTTTTTTGTTGTTTTTAAAATTTTTATAACAGGTTAAAGTGTAAAAATCATTTGTGTGCCCACAAGCAGGGGGCTGGATTTAGTTTCCCAATCCTTGCTTTTTATAGATTAAAACATGCATCCTTTATTTGTCAAAGATTAATATTAATCAGCACTTTTATCTTACAGACAATTCCGTTTATCCCACTCTGAATTATAAACCTTTCTTGTCCTTCGTTTTGATTCTACATACGTTTTAAACTTGCTCCAAATATTTATTCAGTCAATAATCACTTTGATTTAATGACATATTTAACTATTTTTATTGCTTTATTGCTTCATTCTTTCCTGTATTTCTAACCTTCAGTTTGGGATCATTTTTCTTCTTGCTAAAGAAAACGCTTTAGCAATCTTTAGGAATCATTTTGCTGGGTACAGATTTCTAGATTAGCAGTTATTTTCCTTTGGCTATTTAAAGAAATCATTCTAGTGTCTTGTGGCTTCCCTTGTTTTATTGAGAATTTGTCAATGCAATTGTTGCTCTTTTGAAAGTAATCTCTCTTTTTCTTGAGATTTCTTTTAAGATTTTATCTTTTACATTTGTTAAATCAGTTATATTATAATGTGACTGTGTGGTTTTATTTTATTTTATGTTTAATTCTTTCTTTTGAGATAATTGAGACTCACGTAGTCATTAGAAATAATATCAAGAGACTCCATATCCCTTTCTCCCAGTTTCCTCCAATGGTAACAGCTAATATAACTATAGAACAATATCACAACCAAGAAATTAACATTGATACAATCCATCCTACTTATTCAGATTTGACCAATTTCATATGCACCAACTTGTGTATGTGGATATGTGTATTTAGTTTTATGCAATTTTATATTTGACCCCACCACAGTCAAAATACAGGACAGTTTCATGACCACAAGAGTCTCTTGTGTTACCCTTTTGTAATTGGACTCACTTCTTCCTACCTCCACCCCTCCACCTCCAGTCCCTAACCCATTGTAATCACTAATTTGTTATCCATTTCTATAATTTTGTCATTTTAAGAATGTTACATAGGTGGAATCATACAGTATGTAATTTGTTGGCTTTGGCTTTTTTCACTCAGGATTATTCCCTGGATTATTCATCCAAGTTGTTGTGTATATCAATTTTTTATTCAGTTTTATTGCTGAATAGTATTCTATAGTATGTATGTACTTATTCACTTATTGAAGGCTATCTGGATAGTTTCCAACCAGGGGCTTTACAAATAATGCTGCTATGAACATTCTTGTATAGGTTTTCATGTGAACATAAGTTTTTATTTCTCTGGGATAAATGCCCAAGTGTGCAATTCTGAGTCATATGATAACTGTATACTTAATTTTTTAAGAAACTGCCAAATATTTTCCAGAGTGACTTTACCATTTTATACTCCTACCAGCATTGTATGAGTGATCCAGTTTCTCCACATCCTCAACAGCATTTGAGGTTGTCACTATTTTTTGTTTTAGCCATACTGATAAGTGTGCAGTGATATTTCATTGCGGTTTTAATTTGAATTTCCCTAATGATTAGTAATGTTGAACATCTTTTCATGTGCCTGTTGGCCATTTCACTTCTCTTCAGTAAAATGTCTGTTCATATCTCCCGCCCATTTTCAAATTGCATTATTTGGGTTTTTACTGCTGAGTTTTGAGAGATTTTTGTATATTCTGGCTACTAATCCTTTGTCAGATATATGGTTCGCAAATATTGTCTCCTAGTTTGTAACTTGTCTTTTAATCCTCTTAACAGAGTCTTTGATAAAGTAAAAGTCCTTAATTTTGATGAGGTCCAATTTATCATTTTTCTTTCATCAGTTGTACTGTTAGTGTCAAGTCTAAGAAATCTTTGTGTATTCCTAGATCCCAAAGATTGTCTTCTATGTTTTTGTCTAAAAAGTTTTACAATTTTATGTTTTAACATTTACGTCTGTGATCCATTTTCAGTTAATTTTTGTGTAAGATGTAAGATTTAGATTGATGTTCACTTTGGCCTATGATGTCCAATTGATCTAGTACCGTTTGTTAAAAAGGCTATTCTTCTTCCAATTAATTGCTTTTGCATCTCGTGAAACTTAGTGGGGCATATTTGCATGAGTGTGGTTTCATTATTATTTATTCTCTTTGGTGATCTTTAGATGTCTTTAATCTGCGGGTTGATGGTTTTCATCAGTTTTGGAAAAGTTTTTGCCATCATCTCATTTGTCTTTTTCTCACCTTTAGTGACTTCAATTACGTGACTGATATTACATGACTGCTAGAGTCCTCCTGTATTTTCTATGCCTCTTATGATCTCTTGTTTTTACCATCCTTCTGCCTCATACTGTATTTTGAATATTTTTTTCTTGATCTATGTTTCAGCCAGTTCATAAATTCTCTCTTCAACTTTTCCTAGTCTGCTGTTAAGCCACCTATTGAGTTACTAATTTTGATCATTGGATTTTTAAGTCCTAGAATTTCCATTTTCTAATGTAATATAACTTCCAATTCTCTGTTAAAATTCTCAATCTTCTCATTAGTCTTCCTGGACTTTTAGTATAGTTATTCTAAATCGTGTAACTAATTTCCACAATATCTACAGGGCCTGTGTGTCTATTTCTTATGTATGATGTTTTTCTCAATCATTTTGTTCAAGTTGTCATTAATGACTACTCATTTTCTTGTTAGCACTTCAGCTTTCAAACAGATTAAAAAAAAAAAAAAAGATTTTGTCTACCTCTTTTATTTGTCCTTAGTAGGAGGGCTGGTCCAAGTTATCTAGTCTGCCAGGAATATTTGTGGTAGATTTTATTTTCCAAAGATGACTGCAACAATATTTATTACTCTAAGTACTCTTTAAGAAATGTGATACTCTCCCATCTAAGAGTGTAATCTAATTTCTTTCTTGAGTCTGGATGGGTTTATGACTTGCTTTTAACCAGCAAACTGTAAAAGCTACACTATGTGACTAGATCATAAAAGGCCATTCAAATTTTGCCTTGTTAGTTGGGACATTCACCTTCAGAGCCCTACACTGCTGTGTAAGAAGTTCAACTACCCTGAGGCCCACATGCTTCAAGGAAGCTCTGATGACATTTATATATTCAAGACAAGAACCCCAAGATGAGGTCTAAGTTGACCAGCCAGTGTCAACCACCAGACTTGCGAATGAACAAGCCTTCAGATTATTCCAGCCCCCAGACACCAAGTCACCCCTATCCCAGGCAAGGTTTAAGACATCGTGGAAGTGAGATGATCCATCCCTACACTGACCATTTCAAATTTCTGACCTACAGAATCCATGAGCATAATAAATGCAGCTAAGTTTATAGTGGTTTATTGCACCACAATAACTGGAAAAGTTACCACCTGTAACAAGGGCTCCATTATAGTGTTTCTCTTCCATTTCAGTCATTTGAAACAGGGAGGGACCTGCCCTTCAGTCCTGTCGCCATTGAATTTGTAACTTCAGAAGGAATGGGGATAATGTATCTAATTGATTTATTTAACTCCTAAGGTTGACTCATTAATGAATGTCTTATTACTATTGGTTCACATGGCAATAACAACAATAGAAACTAAAATATTTTTTAGTAGTCAGCAGTTGCTAAAGACTATAAAGTAGCTTTTTTTGCTTTCTTATCACCCATGTGGTGTTCATCTCCCAATGTTAGCAATTAACAATAGAACTTTAACAAAACCCTTCCTTTTTCATTTCATTCTTTAATAACTGTTTGCCCTTGAATGCTTAAGCAATTTATATTGTTTTAATATCAATTTTTACATATATAAAAGAAGAAGAAGAATGTTTACCTCTTAATATATTGAGGGATTTAATTCAGGAAGGGTAAGTAAAAGAGCCTACTACAATATCCAACATGTTGAAAGTGCTCAAAATGTTAGTATGCTAATTGAATCTTAGTCTGAAATAACTAAGGCAGTGTCTGTATGATAAGAAAATAACTTCCCAATTTGATTTAAAGTTATCAGTCATATCAATGATTTTTCTTTCTAGTAAAAATACATATTAATTATTTGCATATTTTGATTTTTTAAGCAGTGTATAAGATTTTTGGATCATATAGCATCAACAATTAGAAAGTAGTCACTACATGGGGAATATTATAAAGGAAAGTAATAAAAGCTGTCGTAAGCATTATAACTTACCGTGCTTATTGTTTATAGGCAAGAGAGACAATCTGTGCCTTGTGATTTTAGTGCGACATTCATACTCACTGTGAAATCTATAGTAGTGCAGACTGACCCTAAAAATAGCAAGAAAGATGTAATGTAGTGCAACTCTAATATTTTAGTTAAAGGCATCCTTTAAATTGTCATTGTATTCTGTGGGAGAGAGGGAGAAGAATCTCAAAAATTATCTTTAGTTAATGATTTGACTGGTACTGTTTGAGGATCAGACATATCTAGATTGGTAGGTAGAAACAGGCTTACAGGGGCAGGGGGAGGAAACAACAATGAAGTTGGAGCTTGCTTAGAAAAAGAATGGCAAATTGAAAACTATCTTAAAGCATATGAAGATTTATTATATAGAAAATGGTGGCCAGCTGTTCTCCATCCCTAATGAGATACACCTCAGGAAATTGGCTTAAATTGCATTAGGAGGATTTAGGTTCCATATAAGAAGTGTTAGGCTTGAGAACGGAAGGAGATGAATGGTTCCTAAGGGGAATGTGGTCACCCCACCATTAGAGAAAGGTTCCGTATCTCAAAAAACCCATGATCCCTCTGACTTGACAAAAATCCTCTTTTGGGGCTTCTCAGAGCCTACACGTGGAGGGTGGTCTACTAAACAAATACTTTCTTGATAAAGGATATGCCAAATCCACCTCCAGGCAAAAGAAAGAATTTCCTGAAAGGATGATTAAGCATTAGATTGGGTAATTTAAGGAAGTTCTGGTATCCCTTTCACAGTAGATTTTTAAGAACAGAATAGTTTTTCTGTCTGAAATGATTTACTTGACCCTCCTTAGAGAAACATCAATCACTGTGACGAGGAAAGTTTTCTCAATAAATTTTATGTAGAATTTTTACCATCATTTGACATAGGAAAAATCAACGTTCAATGACTTGACAATATTCAACTTGTATGCAGTGGAGCCAAAACTCAAACTCCAGGAATTGAGGGATCCAGTGCTAAAACCACACTGTGAATCCAACTGCAGGCTTGCTCTTGGATACAGTCAGAGGGTCAGTTATCATCAAAACAGAATAAATAATCAGTTGGACTATATCAAAGAACTGACTTCACAAATAATCCAGTCAATTCTCTCAGAAGTCAGTAGACAGTTATCCTGACCTCTGAGATGTTAAACAACATTCATTCATTTTTTCATTTATTCAACACCTATTTGTGGAGCATCTATTACGTACCAGTCCCTCCTCTAGGTACTGAGAACACAGCAGAGAACAAGGCCGATAAGGTTCTTGCCTTCATAGATTTTATACTCCAAAGTCTAAATAGATAATAAAAAGTAACAACATTTATTGGCTACTTATATGTTTCAGACACTGTCCTAAGAACGTATTATCTTCATAGCAACTCAGTAAGTTAGTTACTATGATTACAAACATAACAGAGAAAGAAAATGCATCATGAGGAGGTTAAGTACCTTGGTCTAGGTAAGACAAATAAAAAGTGGCAAAACCAGGCTGCCTGGGTTCGGAATTCCTGCTTTTAACTATTATCTCATACCAAAACTTTCAACTAATCTGAAGTGGTAAATTGTTCTGAAGGTCCAACTGCCACCTGTCTCTTCATAAAATATAAATAAATAAAAAACAGGGCAAAAAGAAAAGAAAGAAAACCAATATTCTGGAAGGGTAGAAGATGAAGGTGGTGTTAATTTTCAAATGTTTTGTCAGGAAATGCCTCTGATAAGATGCCATGTAAGCTGAAGATTGAGAGACAAGGAAAAGCTCGCCTTGGGAGGACCTTCCTGAGGAGCATTCAAGACAGAAGGGACAACAAACACCAAGGGCCTGAGGTGAGAGCAAGCTTGGTACATGCATAGAAAAAGAAAAAGCCAGAGTTGCTAAAGTAGTGATGGGGGACAACGGTATGCAATGACGTCAGAGAAAACGGCAGTGGCCAAATCATGTTAGGCCAAGGCGATGATTTTTTAATTTCTTCTGACTGAGATGCCAAGCCATTGGAGAGTTTTAAACAGAGGTAAGGTAGGGATGAAATTGTCCAATTAAAATTTTAAAAGATAACTTAAGGTACCGTGTGGAAAATAATACTGCGAGTAGTAAAAATTCAGAGCAAGGAGACCAGGTAGGAGGCAACTGAAATTGTCCAGGTAAGAGATGATGATAACAGACCACAATCTAACTAAAACCATAATTGTAGTGTATAGATTTAGAAATATACATTTTGAGATAGATGCTTATCACTGTGAACAGCCAGTGCACTGTAAGTGTAAGTCTCTCCTAAACTTAGGAAAAGTACTTTAACAAGTATCCAACCTCAAATTGTCTTTCCAACATAACTTCACATGGAAAGGGAACTCTGAAATTGTCTTTTGTTCATTTGAGGGGGCTCTAAGTCTCTATACACTGATTTCCAGTGCCGTTTCCAATACAAAAAAGCAAAATATTTCTAGATATTTCACATCTCAATCAAGTAAAACCAGATATTTCATCCTAAAATGGCTCCCCAATGACCACCAAATAAATTCTAAACTTATTTAAAGTCCACTCCAAGCCAGTCCCAGTCTGCCCTTCCATTCTTACCCTCTGCTTCTCCACAACATAAACCTCATTGGTTTGAACCCCATTGATTGATTCATTATACACTACACATACCGTTACTTTACTGTTTTCTGAACCTTTACCATATGCTTATCCTTTGTTTATATATATACACACACACACACACACACACACACACACAACTATATATTTTAAATGCATAGTTTGTTTTCAATGGGAATTCATAGAGGACTTACCTAAGTTGAGAGATACTTCTACACCTGGCAAAAATATTTCTCATCCTTCTACTTTCACTTCAAATTAACTGTTCAGTGAATCATTATCTGATTCTCATCACGGAGAATTTTTATATCTAAATTCCTCACACGTAAAACAGTACTTGGCATCAGTAGTATTCAAAGAATAATTAATAGTGTTCAAAATTTTCCAGATTGGTTATATCTATATCTAGCTATTTATATAGTCATATAATAATATTTTTAAATTAATAAAATATTATTGAATCATTAATACTGAAATCTAATAAAGCTGGCAAGAAAACGCAAATTATATTGTTGCAGAAAAAACTTTTGAACACTTTTGAAGGATAATCTTGGTAACATATATTACAAATGGTAAAAATGATCTTTTAGATGTAACAATTAGATTTTGAGAATTTGTTCTATGAAAATAGTAAAAAAAAGTTATATGTAAAAGTATTCACTGCAATTCTTGTTATAATAAACCAACAGAAGGTACTTTAATATGTATCAAAATGGCATCACTTAAATATATTTTCATACAAACTCAAAGAAATAATAGTAGAGCCACTAAAAATGATAATTACAAAAACTAGCAATACAGAGAAATAGCCACATAAAGCTAACTTAAAATTAGGATATAAATGTTTATGTAAACTATGCTTTAAATGATTAACATGTATACATATAAATGTGCTAGAAAGAAACACAAATTTATAATAACTGTTTAAAGTCGTGGAATAAGGATGATTATTATATAACAGAAGGAAGGAAGGAAGGAAGGAAGGAAGGAAGGAAGGAAGGAAGGAAGGAGGGAAAGAAAGAAAGAAGGAAGGAGGGAAAGAGGAAGGAGAGAAGGAGGGAAGGAAGACGTTCATTTAAATTTCTCTTTGAATTTTCTATGAAGTGATTATGACCTAGGAGTAATATACTTAAATAACTTCTTTGTAATCACTATGGAATTCTTATAAATTTTGCAAAAATTATATACCAAATAAAAATCAATTAAAATGTGCCCCTCTCTCAGTACACAGAGGAATACCCCTCCTTATCTTTCCCCTTTCTAAGTAGGTGTCAATTGTTAGATTTTTACGATATGATAGAAATGTGATTGTAAAGAAAGAAACTGACCACCTACTATGTGCCTGACTTGACAGATATCAGGTCTTCTAATATAAACACAGCTCAATGAGGCAGGTATAGCCATAACCATATTATTAATGATGAAACTGAAGCCCTGAGCATTGACTATCCTGAAATCACACAGCTGATAAGTAACAGAGTTGGAACTCAAATGTCAATACGGAAATAAAGTCCAATGCTCTTTCCATGGTAGCATAGCTACCTCTAAAATAGCAAGCACCAAAAGAATGAAAGATTCATAAAAGTCAGTGACACAAACCATAAGGCAAAAAGCTAGTTACTGTTCACAAAATGAAAAAAAGAGTGGAATATTTTTTAAATATGTCTAATATCCTTAGAAATATAAGAGATAAAAGAAAAAGAAGAAATGATGAAAATATAATGGGTATAGTTTTTCAACTATACCTGAAAACCTACCATTTATAGGACTGAGGAGCTGAAAATACTTATGTTTTATCATTTTTCTCTTATGTTTTATCAAAAAGTTAACAAATTACATAAGAATACTAGAGCACTTTGAGGCAACTAATGCTATATGAAAGAAAATAAATGTATCATGTCATTTATAGACCTAGTAACATGGTTCCTGTGCCAAGAAAAAGAGATGAAACATTTAATCAGAGCTCTGTCAGAAATAGCATTATGGGCAAATAGCTATTTGCGAGATTTTGTTTTCTATTGGCCAAAATTTAATTGATTTAAATTAATATCACATAAGTATTTGTTTAATATCTTCTGTTTTCTTCCATTTTATAGTACATAGGGCATTTGTAAATATTTATTTAAGTATTAGTAATTATTTGTTTAACTTCCATTTTCTTCGCTGGCTGGGAAGACTCTAGAGGGCAGGGACTATATTTATTTTGCTCACTGCTGTCCCCACTCTAGGAATGGTTACACTGTACACTTGGTAAATTTGTACTGATCAAGTGAACTAGGTACCATCACAGTAAAGAGAAAAACAAAAAGATGTTGTATTTATTCACGCTGAATTTTGATTAGCTATTTACTTGTTTATCTCCCTCATTATACTGAAATTTTCTCAAGGCCATTGACCAATTTTAACTCATCTTTTTCCCAGAATATATGACTATAAATGGTATGTGGGCACTCAATAAATATCTATTCAAAAAAATTGACCTGGGTGGGAGAACAAACAGTGCAGTTGCACAGGAGAGGACAGATGTGGAGAGGGCTGTGGAACCCAGTTTGGTGAGTGGATAATGGAAGTGAGGGAGAGAGAAGAGCCAAAGCTGATCCAGTTTCTGAGGATATGATGTCTTACCTCCAGACGCTAACACTTTTGAAACACTGTACATCAAGCATAAGATAGGGTTTGTTTTTAAGTCGAAACAAGACACTAAAATAGTTATTGCAAAAAAATAGACATTATGTAATATTATAGGGAGACCTTATGAAGAGGAAAAGATTTAGGAATTTATTAAATAGGATATAGTAAGTAATTTGAGAGGCTTATTGTTATGGTAATTATCTCTCTAGAGTTCCTGAAACACTATTTCATATAGTGTTTGATATATGTTTAATAGTGGTGGCTCTATTACTAAATTAACAGAAACTACTACTAAAATATTCTAGAGTTATTAGAGTACTATTAAAATATTCCACTACTATTAAAATATCTCACAAATTCTAACATTGAAGTAACCAAAATACATTCACTGCCTACCATTGATATTGGAAAAAAGAAAAAAGAACAAACACAACCGCAAACCTTAAGAGCATATATCCCATTGGAGGGGTTTTGATATATGGTAAACACAGCTATAAGAATCTGGGTTACCTTACTGACTGTTAATCAGATTAGTTCAGTGACAAAATTTTCAATTTCCTTCATTATATAAAAATCTATGTTAAGACTTTTATTCCATTCATCTCCAACATTTTAGGCTATTTATATTAGATTAAAAGTTCTCATCACAGGAAAAAAAATTATAACTGTGAGGTGAGATGTTAACAAAACTTATTACAGTAATCATTTTGCAATATATACATATATGAAATCGTTATGTGGTACACCTTAAACTGATACCATGTTATATGTCAATTATATCTCAGTAAACTGGAAAAAAAAAAGGAACTCTACCTTTAATGAAGAAAATTCTTACAGTCCCAAATCAAGGCAAATCTTATATTAAAAATAAAAATTAATATATAGTAGACATTTTTTCAATATTGTTGCATTTAATTCTCAGAAAAACTTAGGAGATAGATATTATTTCCCTTTTATGGATCAAGAGCATGAAATACAGCAGCATCACAAAGGAAACAAGAAGCAGCACTAGGATTTGTGCCAGTCTTGCCCAAATTCAAGGTCAGTGCTCTTTATACTACCACACCAATTCTTCTCATATGATATTTCATAATCTTTTATGAAATGGTATCTACCTCCATTGGTGAAGGGCTCTTCTAAAACAGATGAAAATATAAAAGGATTGGACAGCTGCGACAAAGTTGAGCTTCATTTTTGGCATGTCAGGTGATGAACTCATGCCTTAAAGAGTGATTGATTATACTTACTCCAAAATATTAAGGATCCATAATTGACTTGCTGTCCTAAACCTTGACACCTGACCACAATTGAAATCAAGTATTCAGAAAGTCTGCAAACAGGAGCTTTCTTGGAGATTGTTGTCAGGGGCAATTAGTAAGCTATTAACAATACTCACAAGAAGAATATCAACTGCTTCCATTTCTTGGATGGCATTGCATATTACTGCTGTAGAAACACAGGGATTGATAAATCTCAGGGATTAGCAGAGGAGAAAAGAATGAAAAGATTTTCTCAAATCCTGATATTGGATGTTCCAAATCAATATCAAACTAATACCAAGACAGAGAATATATTTTTAGCATTTGAGCTTCCCCTTCAATATTATCTCCTACGTTCCAAAGTCAGTTTTATTAAGAGTGGTTTAACAGTTTGAAACTGTCACTATTTGCAGATGACATGATTTTATATACAGAAACCCTAAAGAATCCACCAAAAAAATTTTAGAAGTAATAAACGAATACAGTAAAGTTGCAGGATACAAAATCAACATACAAAAATCAGTTGCATTTCTACTCACTAACAACAAAGTAGCAGAAAGAGAAATTAAGAACACAATCCCATTTAAAATTGCAACAAAAAGAATAAAATATCTAGGAATAAATTTAACCAAAGAGGTGAAAGATCTGTACACTGAAAACTCTAAAACATCGTTGAAAGAAATTGAAGAAGGCACAAAGAAATGGAAAGATATTCCATGTTCTTGGATTGGAAGAGTTAACATAGTGAAAATGTCCATGCTTCCTAAAGCAATCTACAGATTCAATGCAATCCCTATCAAAGTTCCAACAACATTTTTCACAGAAGTAGAACAAAGAATCCTAAAATTTATATGGAACAACAAAAGACCCCAAATAGCTAAAGCAGTCCTGAGCAAAAAGAACAAAGCTGGAGGTATCACACTCCCTGATTTCAAAATATGCTACAAAGCTATGGTGACCAAAACAGCATGGTACTGGCACAAAAACAGACACACAGATAATGGAACAGAATCGAGAGCCCAGAAATAAACCCACACATCTATGGGCAGCTATTTTTCGACTAGGGAGCCAAGAACATACAATGGAGAAAGGAAAGTCTCTTCAATAAATGGTGTTGGGAAAAGTGGACAGCCACATGTAAAAGAATAAAAGTAGACCATTATCTTACACCATACCCAAAAATTAATTCAAAATGGATTGAAGACTTGAGGGCCAGCCTGGTGGCACAGCAGTTATGTGTGCACGCTCCGCTGCAGTGGCCCGGGGTTCGCAGGTTCAGATCCCGGGCGCACACCGATGCACTGCTTGTCAAACCATGCTGTGGCGGCGTCCTATACAAAGTAGAGGAAGATGGGCATGGATGTTAGCCCAGGGCGAATCTTCCTCTCAAAGAAAAAAAAAAAAAAGACTTAAATGTAAGACCTGAAACCATAAAACTTCTAGAAGAGAACACAGGCAGTATGCTCTTCAACATCAGTCTTAGAAGCATATTTTCAAGTACCATGTCTGACCGGGCAAGAGAAACAATAGAAAATATAAAGAAATGTGACTACTTAAAACTAAAACGCTTCTGCACAGCAAAGGAAAACAACAGCAAAATGAAAAGACAACATAACAATTGGGAGAAGATATTTGTAAACCATATATCTGTTAAGGGATTAATATCCAAAATATACAAAGAACTCGTACATCTCAACAACAAAAAAACTAACAACTCAATTAAAAAATAGGCAAAAGATCTGACCAGACATTTCTCCAAAGAAGATATACAGATGGTCAACAGGCACATGAAAAGATGTTCAACATCATTATCTATCAGAGAAATGCAAATCAAAACCACAATGAGATATCACTTCACCCCCATCAGAATGGCTATAAGTAACAAAACAGGAAATAACAAGTGTTTGAGAGGATGTGGAGAAAACGAACTCTTATACACTGCCGGTGGGAATGCAAACCGGTGCAGCCACTATGGAAAACAGTATGGAGATTCCTCAAAAAATTGATAATAGAACTACCATACGATCCAGCTATTCCACTGCTGGGTATTTACCCAAACCATGAAAACCTGAATGAGTAAAGATACATGCACCCCTATGTTCATTGCAGCATTATTCACAATAGCCAAGACTTGGAAGCAACCTAGGTGCCCATCAACGGACAAGTGGATAAAGAAGGTGTGGTATATATACACAATGGAATATTACTCAGCCATGAAAAACAATGAAATCTGGCCATTTTTGAGGCCAAGGTCTACATGGGTAGACCTTGAGGGTATTATGCTAAGTGAAATAAGTCAGAGGGAGAAAGTCAAATACTGTATGATCTCACTCATAAATAGACAATAAAAGCAACAACAATCACATAGAGACGGAGACTGAATTGTTGGTTACCAGAGGGGAAGTGGGGAGAGAGGAGGGCAAAAGAGGTAATTAGGCACATGCGTGTGGTGATGGATTGTAATTAGTCTTTGGGTAGTGAACACGATTTAATCTACACAGAAATTGAAATATAATGATGAACACCTGAAATTTATATAATGTAAACCAATGTTACCTCAATATAAAAAAAAAAAAGAGTGGTTTGAATCACAGAAAAAAAGAAAATCCCAATGATATTGATCCTAGAACTCTCTGATTCCCTACCTGAGCTATTAGAAACACTTACAAAATTGAATAAGGGAATTAATTATAGCCATTTGTTAATTTCACCTTCTCTTGAACCCAAAGATCCTTGAGAAATAAAACTCAGCCAGAAGAAGTCTGAAATGGCTCCTCCAGAGGTTTGCAAGAGGCGCTATGTGTAGTTGGGCAAAGCATGGGTTCTAGATCTGGACTGCCTAGGTTCAGTTCCCAGCTCTATCACTCACCTGCTATGTGACAGAAGGCAAGTTATTCAATCTCTCTGTGCCTCAGTTTCCTTATCTGTAAAGTGGGGTAACAATAGTTTTTATTTCATTGGATTGTTGTGAAAAAGGAATGAGCTAATAAAAGTAGAGCACAAAACAGCATCCGCACTCAAGAACTGTAAAATCATTAGCTATTATTATCTAAAGAAAGAGACTTCTCAGCTTTTGTGTTCCCTCAGTATCTCTTCCCAGTTGAATCTTATGAAAGATGTTAATATCTGTGTGGTGCTGCTAATTCAAAATTTCGTGAAGGACTATATCCAAAAGATAAATTAAAAAGGTTAAGTGGAGGCAAGATGATCTGGCAATAGGAGATTTGGGTTCTAGCCCTGACTCACTAAAGACTTGTTTGACATTACAAAATCAAAGCACATCTCTTGGGCTGTCTGTCTCATTAGTTAATTAACACTTTGGAATAGGTCAGCATACCCCAAAGCATGTGCTATAAGAATTTACAGTGATGATTATATTCTTTTGAAATATTTTCATATGCGCTTTCATAACCTATAAATTTGTGTTACTGTGTACCATCCAACCCGTTGAGTCAATGTCCTTGGTCCCCCCAGAGTGAAAGTAAATTCTGCCTGGAACTAAGTGGTCCTTCTTTAGGTTTGAATCACAAAGTTGACTTCATTACTTTTTCCAAATCAATCTCAAGGCAAAAGTATAGAGAATAAAGTTTTGTCCCAGGAGGAAAAGGATTTCTAAAATTCTAAGCTAATCTTACATATAACAACATCAATAAAAAAGTTCTTTATGGCTGGTGGAGTGACAAAAGGGAGAGAACTCAAGTAGGGGAAGCAAGACAAGAGATGCATGTGTCAGGACATCGACCTAGTTGGGGAGTGAGGATAGGCTACAGGCTTTGCTAGTTAGATAGTTTGAGGAAAAAGTTAAAAGCTTCCCTCATGCGCCAACCTGGGGATGAAGCTTCAGGGTAGATAACAGCAACAAGTATAGTTCAGCAAAAAGCAGTCCTGAGTTTACACTCCTTAACCACCTTCAATTCTGATCTAGTGTGAAAATGCCCCAGAATTTTCCATATGCCCAAGGAGGGTAAGGTGGGGCATATGTGAAAAGCCGCTGAGTAAGGAACCAATGATCCTTCCGTAGAGTGACCATGGCGAGGGAAGAGATGACCCCTTATAATGGAATAAATAGCCTTGCTTAGGGACTAAATGCAAGACATGCCAATATATATGAGTGTGCAGCAATAGCAAGAGCTGAGGTAAAGTCAATTAGCAAAAGAAGGCCAAATAGCTCAACCTGGGCCAAACAATAAACTCTAAGGTCACCAGCCACACTCCAGGAAAACCCAGCACAAGGAACCAAGGGGCCAGAGCAGTCACCCCATAGCAGAGGCTGGCAAGAATTCAGAGGAAGGAGCACAGACCCCATTGCTCCAAGAGGTAACATAAGCAACCCTATCCTTACCCATATAGCCAGATGTCAATTTGAGATTGCATAAAATATCCTCCTTTTCTACAGATTCATAATTCGTATTAGCAAATTCAAGATTTTGAGATACCCTACAGCAGAAATCTGTTCAGATGTTTTTGACTCCTGCTATAGTTTTGTCTGCTAACCCTACTTTCCCAGGCGTTACTTTTGGTTACAGATGTCTCCCCCAAGCCACAGGGGTGGGAATACGTATCTGTACTCCATGGCACAAGAATTGGTCTAGGAATGGTCCTGTGACTCAACCAGGGTCAATCAAATCCTTCAATAGCGTTGTCTATCTTGAAGTGGTGAGGAAGAGCCCTTTGTCTTCGCTGGTTGCAAACCCCAAAAATATCAATTTGGAGCTCACTGTGGCCATGTGCGCAAGCTATCCTGAGACACTCTACAGAGAGAAGCAAAGACCAGAGAGAAAAAGCAAGTGAGCCAAGGTTTTAAGCCTGTGGTTGATCTCTTCCCTTCCTGGTTCCAATAGTTTGAGTTGGAGTTTTTGTCATTTGCAAACAAAGGATCCAAACCAAGAGGCACTTAGGTTTTTGTTTCGGTTTGGAAAAAAACTATTAAATCAAGTAATATACTAATGGAAATGCTGATTTTAACTACGTGACATCTAAATTTTTTTTTTTTAATTTCTATGATAGGAGCAAAAGCTAGTGCTTACAAGCACAGAAAGGTGATCTCCTGGCCAGAGTAAGAAATCCCCTTCACCAGTGACAGGCATAGTGCTATTTGTCTTTAAAATGCTATATTAATGAGAAATTTGAATCCAGACATTTTTAAATCTCCATCATTGTCCTCCATTACTTCACCATTAATGGAAATGGCAAAAAGCTCACTAAAAATTACTTCCAGAACACGAAATGGATATTATACTGTTTAAATGGATGTCATATAAAAATAATTTGCTTTAATCATAGCACAAACGATTGCTATGATGCCATATTCATTGTGAACCTTAGGGATTTCTTCATTTAGAGTAGAATAAATTTTGACTAGGCCTAAGTGCTTTTTGCAAAAAAATAAATCCACATAACCCAGTACATTAAAAATACAACCAGGTGTGAGTGGCTTTAAAAAAATAAATTACGTCAAGAAATATTACCCAGCTGTGTTTCAGAATTTCAAGACATCTTAAGATATATTCAGGCATTAAGGGCTCAATAATACTCAAATTATGTTTTCCTGTGTCTTTTGTCCCTAATTTAAAACCTATTTACAAGAAAACTGAAGACAAGCATGCCTGGTTACATATATTTAATTGATTAAAAAAATCTTGCTTAGTAAAATTTTTGTATGATATCATGCAGCCTTTGATATGATCATGGAATTTTTTCAAAAGTAATTTTTTTATCCATTAAAAAAATGTAAAAAATGAACATCAGAGATTTAAATTCCATTCTTGTGGGCACCTAGTTTAGTGGAAAAGGCCGAAGCAAGGGAGTCTGACAAAACTCAGTTCAAACCTCAGTCTTGCCAATTGAGGGGTTATGGAACCTTAAGGAAGTTAATGAACTTCTCATAATCTCATTAGCTGATCCGTAAAATGGGTATTACAAGACCTACTACATAAGAGTGTCAAGCATATTAAATGTTGTTGTAAGTGAAACTGCCTAGTGCAAACCAGGCACTCTTTCCTCAGGCTTCTACTATTGATCCAGGAATAATGACGGAACATACTTTACCTTCTCAGGACAGTTTTATTTCTCAAATTCTAAGTGTTTTTTTTGTGTGTGTGTGTAGTATTTAAATTAACCTTAACACAATTATGAATTCCAAAACATGTAGGTAATTCTATAAAATCACAGATGTACAGCTAGCAAATTCAGCAAATATTTAATGAGGTTCTGTTAGGATATCCTGTGGAGTAGGTGTCTACTGACAACAGAGCCAGTCACTGTGTCCTAGATAAGTCACTCTTATTGCAAGATATCCAGCAATTCTTGGCTATTTCCTAATATTTATGTATCTTCATAATATCATTCCAATAAATTTATTTTCTGCTTATATGAAGCAGAATTGGTGGTTTTGCTTGTGATTGGGGCCTCTAAGTAATTCAGAGATATTTTGGAGTAACAAAGTAAATTTAGAGAACTGAAAAGCAAGACATAAAGCTCTTTTGAGGTTTAGACAGAGATCAAGATGGCAGAGCAGAAAGATCCTCAGCTCACCTTCTTCCATGAATACACCAAAACTACAACTACATATAGAAAAACTATCACTGAGAACGACCTGAAGACTAGCAGAACAGATTTTCCACAGCTAAGGATATGAAGAAAAAGCCACATTGAGATAGGTGGGACGAGTGAAGACATGGTCTAGACAGGACCCACAACCCCAGCAAAGTGACCGACAAGCAGGAGGGTTATCACAACTGCAGAGGTCCTCCCAAACAAGCAAGGGGCCAGAGCTCCACATAGGGCTCCCCAACCTGGGGGATCTGCACTGGGAAAATGAGCTTCCATAATCTCTGGCTTTGAAAAACAGCGGGGCTTATGTCCAGCCAAGCTGGAGGGCTATAGGAAACCGAGACTCCACTCTGAAAAGGCATATGCGCAAATTCACTCGCTCCAACTCCAGCACTGAGGCAGCAGTTTGAAAAGTGCCTGGATTATATGTGAAGGAGACTCATTGACTAATTTTAGAGCATGTGCCCGAGTCATGGGGATCTATTGGAACTTTCTCCCCGAACAAAAATGGAGGCAGATGCCATTTCTTTTTTTATTTTTAAATATGTAATTTTTAAAAATTATTTTATTGAGGTCATATTGGCTTATAACAATGTGTAAATCTCAGGTGTACATTATTATATTTCAGTTTCTGTGTAGACTGCATCATGTTCACCAAAAATAGTCCAGTTTTTATCCATCACTGTAGACCTGTGCCCCTTTACTCCTTTTGCCCTCCTTCTCCCTCTTCCCCTCTGGTAACCACAAATCTGTTCTTCTTATCTGTGTGTTTATCTTCCACATATGAGTTAAATCATACCGTATTTGTCTTTGTCTGTCTGACATTTCGCTCAGTGTAATACCCTGAAGGTCCATCCATGTTGTCACAAATGGCACAATTTTATCTTTTTATGACTTAGTACTACTCCGTTCTGTATATACACCACATCTTCTTTATCCATTCATCCGTTGATGGATGCTTGGGTTGCTTCTACGTCTTGGCTATCGTGAATAATTCTGCAATGAACACAGGGGTGCAGAAATATTTTTGAGTTCAAGTTCTTTAGATAAAAACCCAGTAGTGGAATAGCTGGATAATATGGTATTTTTAACTTTTTGAGAAATCTGCATACTATTTTCCATAGAGGCTGCACCAGTTTGCATTCCCACCAACAGTATATGAGGGCTCTCTTTTCTCCACATCCTCTCCAACACTTGTTATTTCTTGTCTTGTTAATTATAGCCATTCTGATGGGTGTGAGGTGATATCTCATTGTAGTTTTGATTTGCATTTCCCAAATAATTAGTGATGTTGAATGTCTTTTCATGTGCCAGTTGGCCATCTGTAAATCTTCTTTAGAAAACTGTCTGTTTATATCCTCTGCCCACTTTTTAATCGAGTTATTCATTTTTTTGTTGTTGAGTTGTATGAGTTCTTTTTATATTTTGGAAATTAAACCCCTGTTGGATAAACGATTTGCAAATATTTTCTCCCAGTTCGTGGATTGTCTTTTCATTTTGGTGATGTGTGCAGAAGCTTTTTAGTCTGATGTAGTCCCAGTTTTTTTTTGGTTTTTTTCTGTTGCCTGAGTAGATATGGTATTTGAAAAGATACTGCTAAGACCAATGTCAAAGAGCATACTGCCTATGTTTTCTTCTAGGAGTTTTAGGTCTTACATTCAAGTCTTTAATCCATTTTAAGTTAATTTTTTTGTATCATGTAAGATAATGGTCTACTTTCTTTCTTTTGCACATGACTGTCCAGTTTTCCTAACACGGTTTATTGAAGAGACTTTCATTTCTCTATTGTATGTTCTTGGCTCCTTTGTCAAAGATTAGCTGTCCATAGATGTGTGGGTTTATTTCTGGGCTCTTGATTCTGTTCCAATGATCTGGTGTCTGTTTTTGTACCAGTAGCATGCTGTTTTGGTTACTATAGCTTTGTAGTATATTTTAAAATCAGGGAGTGTGATACCTCCAGCTTTGTTCTTTTTTCTCAGGATTGCTTTAGTTATTTGGGGTCTTTTGTTGTTCCATATAAATTTTAGGATTCTTTGGGCTATTTCCATTAGAAATGTCCTTGGTATTCTGATTGGGATTGCATTAAATCTGTAGATTTCATAAGGTAATATGGACATTCTAACTATGTTTGTTTTTCCAATCCATGAGCACAGAACATCTTTCCATTTCTTTATATCTTCTTCAATTTCTATCACTAATATCTTACAGTTTTCAGTGTATAGGTCTTTCACCTCCTTGGTTAAATTTATTCTTAGGTATTTTATTCTTTTTCTTGTCAGTGTAAATGCGATTGTATTCCTGAGTTCTCTTTCTGCTAGTTTTTTGTTAGTGTATAGAAATACAATTAATCTTTCTATGTTCATTTTGTACCCTGCAACTTTACTGTATTCATTAACTATTTTAAATAGCTTTTGGTGGATTCCTTAGTGTTTTCTCTATATAGAATCATGTCATTGGCAAAGAGTGACAGTTACATTTCTTCCTTTCCAATTTGGATACATCTTATTTCTTTTTCTTGCCTAATTGCTCTGGCTAGGACTTCAAATACTATGTTGAATAAAAGCAGCAAGAGTGGGCATCCTTATCTTCTTCCTGTTCTTAGAGATTTCAATCTCTTTAGTGAAGTACTCCTTCTGTTCATTAATTTTATTCCTAAGCTCATTGAACTTCCTTCTGAGTTTTCTTATAACTCATTCAGTTTCTTCATGACAGCTATTTTGAATTCTCTGTCAGTTAGATTGTAATCTTCTGTGCCTTCAAGTTTGGTTTCTGGAGGGTTATCGTTCTCTTCGTGTTCTGCCATGTTTCAGTGCCCTCCTTGTGCCACTTGTGCCACTGAGGTTGCTGCTGCCTTGCTGCTTATGATTTTACTGCAGTCTCCCATGTCACCACCAGGGTCACTAGGCCACAAGCACTTCTGCTTCCAGCATATCTTAAGTCTCATGTTCCCCAACTGGATCTACATGGGCTCCCCAGACTTGAGTGCTGTTGCCTCATGCACTACCTGCACTGCTGCCCCAGCATTGTCTGAGTTATTATGAAAGAGAAAAATCTCACTGTTAATGGCAAACATATAGTAAAAGTAGTGAATCAAACTTTGTACAGCTAGTTTTAAGGTTAAAAGACAAAAGTAGTAAAATCATCTATATCTATAATAATTAGTTAAGGGACACACAAAATTAAAAGATGCAAAATATGACATCAAAAATATAAAATGTGGGGGTTGGTGAGTGCAAATGGAGTGCTTTTAGAATGTGGTTGAACTTAAGCAATCATCAACTTAAAATAGACTTCTATATACAAAGTTTGTTATATATGAATCTCATGGTAACCACAAACCAAAAATCTGTAATAGATATGCACAAACAAACAAAGAGAAAGGAATCTGAACATAACACTAAAGAAAGTCATCAAGCCACAAGGGAAGAGAGCAAGAGAAGAAAAAAGGAATAGAGAAGAACTACAAAAACAACCAGAAAACAATTAACAAAATGTCAATAAGCACATACCTATCAATAACTACTTTAAATGTAAATGGATTAAATTCTCCAATCAAAAGACATAGGGTGGCTGAGTGGATAAAAAAACAAGATATGCTGCCTACAGTAGACTCATTTCAGATCTAAAGACACATACAGACTGAAAGTGAAGTGATGGAAAAAGACATTCCATGCAAATGGAAACAAGAAGAAAGCTGGGGTAGCCATACTTATATCAGACAAAATAGACTTTAAAACAAAGACTTTAACAAGAGACAACAAAGGGCCTTGCATAAGGAAAAGGGGATCAATCTAAGAAGAAGACATAACACTTGTATCTATGCATTCAACATAGGAACACTTATATACATAGCACTTACATACATGTTAGCAGACATAAAGGGAGAAATTGACAGTAATCTAATAATAGGAGGGGACTTTAATACCCCACTTAAATCAATGGATAGAGCCTCCAGACACAAAATTAACAAGGAAACATTGAACTTAAATGACACATTAGACAAGAAGGATTAAACAGATACATACAAAACACTCCATACAAAAACAGCAGAATACACATTCTTCTCAAGTGCACAAGGAACATTCCCCAGGCTATATCACATGTTAGGCCACAAAACAAGTCTCAATAAATTTAAGAAGATTGAAATGATATCAGCCATCTTTTCCTACCACAATGGTATGAAACTAGAAATCAATTACAAGAAGAAAACTGCAAAAAACACAATCATGTGGAGGCCAAACAACATGCTACTAAGCAACCAGTGAGTCAACGAGGAAATCAAAGAGGAAATAAAAAACTACCTTGGAACAAATGAAAACAGAAACACAACTTTCCAAAATCTATGGGATGCAACAAAAGCAGTTCTAAGTTTATAATGATATAGGCCTACCTCAGAAAACAAGAAAAATGCCAAATAACCTAAAAAATATAAATCTAACCTTACACCTAAAGGAACACCTAAAAAAAGAATAACAAACATAGCCCAAAGTGAGTAGATGGAAAAAGGAAATAATAAAGAACAGAGTAAAAATAAATAATACAGAGACTAAAAAACAATAGAAAAGATCAATGAAACTAAGAGCTGGTTCTTTGCAAAGATAAACCAAATTGATAAAATCTTTAGCCAGACTCATCAAGAAAAAAAGAGAGAGAACCCAAATAAATAAAATCAGAAATGAAAGAGGAGAAGTTACAATCGACACCACAGAAATACAAACGATCATAACAGATTACTATGAACAATTATACACCAACAAATGGGACAACCTAGCAGAAATGGATAAATTCTTAGAAACATACAATCTTTGAAGACTGAATCAGGAAGAAATAGAAAATCTAAACACAGTGATTACTAGTGTATGAAATTGAATCAGTAATCAAAAAACTCCCAACAAACAAAAGTCCAGGATCAGATAGCTTCACAGGTAAATTCTACCAAACATTTAAAGAAGAGTTAGTACCCATCCTTCTCAAACTATTCCAAAAAATTAAAGAGGAAGGAATGCTTCTGAACTCCTTCTACAAGGCCAGCATTACCCTGATAACAAATCTGGACAAAAAGAAAATTATAAAAAGGCCAATATCCCTGATGAACATAGAGGCAAAAACCCTTGACAAAATGTTAGCAAACCAAATTCAACAATACATTAAAAGAACCATAAACCACAACCAAGTAGGATTTATCGCAGGGATGCAAAGATGGTTCAATATCCACAAATCAATCAATGTGATTCACCACATTAACAAAATAAAGGACAAAAATCATATGATCATCTCAATAGATGCAGAAAAAGCTTTTGACAAAGTTCAACATCTATTTAGATAAAAACTCTCAACAAAGGAGTACAAAGAGAATATACCTCAACATAATAAAGGCCATATATGGCAAACCCACAGCTAACATCATACTCAATGGTAAAAAACTGAAAGCATTTCCTCTAAGATGAGGAACAAGACAAGGATGCCCACTCTTGCCACTTTTATTCAACATAGGATTGGAAGTCCTAGACGCAACAATCAGACAAGAAAAAGAAGTAAAAGGCATGCAAATAGGAAAGGAATAATTAAAACTGTGTCTATTTGCAGATGACATGATATTATATAGAGAAAACCCTAAAGACTCCACACACACACACACACAAAAAAACACCTGTTAGAATTAATGAATGACTTCATAAAATTGCAGGATAAAAAATCAATATACAAAAAAAGTAAGTTGCTTTTCTATACACTAATAACAAATAATCAGAAAGAGAGATTAATGAAACCATCCCATTTACAATTACATCAAAAAGAATAAAATACCAAGAATAAATTTAGCCAAGGAGATGAAAGACCTGCACTCTGAAAACTATAAGACATTGATGAAAGAAATTAAAGATGACACAAATAAATGGAAAGATATATCATGCTCATGTATTGGAAGAATTAATATCATTAAAATGTCCATACTACCCAAAGCAAGCTACAGATTCAATGCAATCTCTATGAAAATACCAATGGCATTTTTCACAGAACTAGAACAAAGAATCCTAAAATTTGTACGGAACCACCAAAGATCCTGTAGGGGGAAGAGGGAGAATCACCCTCTGCCCTTTTCCTTAAGGTTCTTCTGGCTGGCCAAATAATCAACAAGACAGGTTAGCAGGAGAAAATAATACCAAGTTTAATAACATGTATACATGGGAGAAACTCAGAAATGAGCAACTCGTCCCTCTGTCTCAGCTGCTTGCTTAAGTATTGCAGCTAAAGGCGAGGAGCGTGTTGGGGGTGGGTAGTGGCCTGGGACTTCAGAGGGCAGAAGGACAATTTTTTTCAGGGTCATCTATTGATAATTTGGTCAGGGAGAGATAGAGTCTTTTGATAAAAGGGGCTTGGTGCCCCTCCCATTGCAACATCTATTTTACATTATCTTTATAGCCATCATGATAGAAGATCTGTTCCAGGAATGAGCCACCATGCCAGATTCTCTAGGCAGTTAGTGGGGGAGGTCAAATATCCTTATTGTCTTCAGCTCGAAATAATCCGCATACCAGAGTGGTGCTTCCTGGGGCAGCTTGCCCTGAGCACCATCAATCCCAAATAGCCAAAGCAATCTTGAGAAATAATAATAAAGCTGGAGGTATCACACTCCCTGATTTGAAACTACATTACAAAGCTATAGTAATCAAAACACTATGGTGCTGGCATAAAAACAGACACATAGATCAATGGAATAGAATAGAAAGCCCAGAAATAAACCTATGCATAAATGGTCAATTAATCTATGACAAAGGAGGCAAGAATACAATGGGGAAAAGACAGTCTCTTCAATAAATGATGTTGGGAAAACTGGACAGCTCTGTGCAAAAGAATGAAACTGGACCACTTTCTTACACCTTACACAAAAATAAACTCAAAATGGATTAAAGACTTAAATGTAAGACATGAAGCCATAAAACTCTTAGAAGAAAATATAGGCAATAAGCTCTTTGATGTCAGTGTTAGCAATATTTTTTGGATCTGTCTCCTCAGGCAAAGGCAACCAAAGCAAAAATAAACAAGTGAGACTGTATCAAGCTCAAAAGCTTTTTCATAGCAAAGGAAACCATCAACAAAATGAAAAGGCAACCTACTGAATGGGAGAAGATATTTGCAAATCATACATCTGAATAGGCGTTAATATCCAAAATATATAAAGAACTCATATAATTCAATAGCAAAAAAAACCCAAATAATCTGATAAAATATGGGCAAAGGACCTAAATAGACATTCTTCCAAAGAAGACATACAGATGGCCAACACATATATGAAAAGATGCTCAATATCAATAATCATCAGGGAAATGCAAATCAAAACCACAGTGATATATCACCTCACACCTGTCAGAATGGCTAATACCAAAAAGACAATAAACAACAAGTGCTGGTGAGGATGTGGAGGAAAGGTAACAATTGGACACTATTGGTATAGACACTATGGAAAATTGTTTGAAATTTCCTCAAAAAATTAAAACTAGAACTACCATACAATTCAGCGGTTTCACTTCTGGTATTTACTGTAAGAAAACAAAAACACTAATTTGAAAAGATGTATACACCCCTATGTTCATTGCAGCATTATCTACAATAGCCAAGATAAGGAAGCTACCTAAGTGTCCATCAATAGACAAATGGATAAAAGATGCAGTATATATACACAATGGAATATTACTCAGCCATGAAAAAGAATGAAATCTTGGCATTTGCAACAACATGGATGGACATAGAGGGTACTATGCTGAGTGAAATAAGTCATTCAGAGAAAGACAAATACCATACAATTTCAGTTATATGTGAAATTTAAAAAACAATACAAACAAAACAAAACAAAAGCAGACTTATAGATACAGGAAACAAACTGGTGCTTACCCGAGAAGGGAGGGATTGGGGGATGGGTGAAATAGGTGACAGGGATTAAGAGGTACAAACTTCCAGTCACAAAATAAATAAATCATAGGGATGTAATGTACAGCATAGGGAATGTAGTCAATAATATTGTAGTAACTTTATATAGTGACAGATGGTTACTAGACTTGTCATGGTGATCATTTCATAAAGTATATAAATATCAAATCACTATGTTGTACACCTGAAACTAATATAATATTGTAGGTCAAGTGTACTTCAGTCAAAAAAAAATAGCTCTATGAAATTTTGAGAAGAGCACTCAGGTAAAAAGTCAGACTTGAGTATAAGCTTTAAGGATAGATAGGACTTAAGTGGATGTGAGCGAAAACTGTCTCATTTAATAGAAGAGGGAATCCAGATCTAGAGGGTTGGATTAAATTACAGAATCTCAATGACTCTATAATAATGGAGCAGATGATTTTCAGATAAATAAATAAATGGACAGACAGAGAGAGAGGGAGAGATAACAAATGAAAGAATACAAAATGAGAAAAAATATACTCATTTAGCAACTTGAGTTTCCTCAAAGGGAAAAATCATCTTTCTGAGGAAATATGTACATAACTTGTCTAGGTGGGGAGAGAAGATGAAATCCCCAGAATCATTCTGAATTTAAAAAATGGTTATTGCTAAGTTGTTCTGTTTGATAAAAGGGTGTGAATTTTGAAATTCATAGGTGAAATCCTATGTGATTCTCTTTTTGGAGAGCGAGGAATCAGGGAGGCTGGTATTGCACGGTGGGATTGGGAGAACGGGGAGGAATTCCTCAGAAAGCCAGACACAGAGGAAAATGGAGCAAGGTCATGTCAAATAGGGATATTTCAAACTAAATGCCATGCGCTGTGCAGTTTGAGCCCACTCTAGAGCCTTCACAGCTTCAGTCTCAACTTCCAAAAACATAAAAGCCTTGAATGGGATAGATTTCTTATAGATACTCCCAGCTTATGGGGCTGTGTTCTGTTCTCCGGTTGATGAGAGTCCAGAAAAGTGTCAGGTCATGTAGACTGGAGAACAGCCCGGTGTTACAGAGTAAACATCCAATTAACTTTTGTTAAAGTAAAAGAGGATAAATATATAATAAGTTTAAAATTTAATACATCTCCAGTGTTTTAACTCATAAAATTGACTTGTCAAGGAATATCAGGCTTTGGGACTGGTTGATGTAATTTAATATGGGCTTAACTAAGAAAAATTCGCAAAGATCATACGTATCCCTTGTCTTATAATTATATAGTACCCACAGACTTTGATGGCTCAGAAGTTTTGGCGATTTCAAGGCTAAAGATTTAAAACATGTTTGACTATTATGCCTCAGCACTAATATATTTATCACTGTCGTAGGATCATAGAAATCAGTTAGCACAACCTTCATTTTATAGCCTTGAAGTGTTTAGACTTATGATCTTCTGAGGTTCCATTTTGTTATGAGCTGAATTGTATCCCCTAAAATTCATTTGTCGAAGTCCCAACCTCCAGTACCTCACAATGTAACTGTATTTGGAGATAAAGAAGTCTTTAAAGTAGTGATGAAGTTAAAATGAATATGTTAAGGTGAGGCCCTAGTCTAATCTGACTGATGCCTCATAAGAAGAGGAAGAAACACCAGAGGCAAGCATACAAAGAGGAAAGGCCGTGTGAGGACACAGCCAGAAGGCAGCCATCTGCAAGCCAAAGAGAGAGAAGAAAACTAACTTGCCTGCAACACCTTGATCTCGGACTTCTAGCCTCTAGAATTGTGAGAACGTACATTTCTGTTGTTTAAGCCACCCAGTCAGTGGTATTTTTTTATGGAAGCTCTAGAAAACTAATACACATTTAATATTTGTATTCTGTCTTTTGAAATCTATACATAAGCTAGCTGAAAAAGCATCACAGTAATGCCAGTAGTGAGAATACAAAAGAAAAATAAGTAGAAGTGGAAACAGCTTCTAATAAGACTGGCGGTAACAGCCCACTTAGGGAAATGGGAGATTAGAGAGTCAATATCAAGATTAGTGATCTATGTGGGGCAGAGCAGGATGGGGCCAGAGGAGAGGTATGCCTGGGAGATGAGAGGATTCCACATACCTTATGGTTACCCTAAAAGATAGCATAGTGTTGCAATTAATACTTCAATCCTAAACAATGAGCATAATTAACATTACTTGTAAGGGCAGAAATTGGAGCTTTATCTTGCCTGTTAAAATAAAGATAATTTATAATAAGGTATAAATATGTACTCTGTGAGGATTGTTTAGTAAGAGTGTGTGATGTCTATGTTACAGTCAAATCAAAATTAGAAATTAGGTATAATTATTGTTGCTATAATTGTTTCCTAATTAAAATTATCATTAAGCTAACATTGTTTCAAAATATACAGAAGCTGTGCAAATGAGGTTATAAATAAGGGGACTACCATGGGCCTACGAGAGCCCTGGGATATTATAAAATTGATTCAAGCATTATACACTTGAAAATCTGTCATTTCATTATGGAATTAAGAAGAAAAATACATTTAGGCTATTTAATTCTCAACATGCATGGTTTTTATTTTCCAATATTCAATAACAATAAAATATCTTTAGTATGACAAACATTTTACACAAATGAAAACACAATATAATGAAATGGGATTTTATGCACTTTAAGCAACGCAAGTGAAATATACAAATGAAGAAGAAAATTGGTGAGGTAAGAAAGGAGGGAAAAGAAGAAGAAAAAAACAGGAAATCCTCTTTTTTAAGGAGAACAAGAGATCATAATATCATTACATTTCTTTGATACTAACCCAGAGTGAAAAGAAGCAATGAAGTATCACCATCAATATACTACCAATCCTACAAGATTTTTATTTTTTTAAACAATTCTCAGCAGTTGAGGATAGTATACAGATACTGATTTCCATCTGGGGAGATACTATAAAATTAAATGGTATACAGGACAAGCTACATAATCTGCAGGACCCAGTGGAAAATAAAAATGCTGGGCCGCTTATTCAAAAATGTTTAATAATTTCAGGATGGAAAACAGCTGAGCATGTTTAAATCAAGCATGAGGCCTTTCTAAGCAAGGGGTCCTGTGCAACCGCACATGTCATGTACCCGAGAAGTCAGCCCTTATGATGAGTTTAGAAGTATGACTTATTAAGAATCAGGCATTCACGAATCTCATTTGGACCAAGGTGACAAGGATAGCCATTAAATTCCAGGCCACAGTATATCAAGGGGCATACTGAAAATCCCATTATCATTTGTGAGCAGGGCCTTCTAGAGACATATATTCCGGGAAGGCCCTTGCTCTGTCCATAGAGGGAGTTAGCTGATGAACTTATGCCCAAATCCACTTCCCTGGTTACTCAAGTACAATGCCATTATCGTACAGAATGCCTTGACCAGTGCTGTCTCCTCTTTCGTTACAGAATTCTCTTGCTTCCAACATTTAATAAGTATTTTATGGAATTTATTGTCAGTCACTTAATTAAAGACCTACTTCCATTCTCTGGGTTGTGCTCCCTAACCTCCCTTATTATTTTTTCTGAAAGAAGGAACTGAAAAGGACTTATCAAAATTCCTAGCAGAGATATTATGAAAAACTTTCTAAAAAGTCTAATTTTAGCTTTAATTGTTGTCTAATATATGAGATATTACATGGAAGTCAGATTTTATTACAAAATAAAGATCAGATAAAACCAGATCTGACTCAAAAAGTCACATTCGCTATTCTTATACTGTAGAGATATCCCCGAAATTAAAAGGCGCTGAGGAAGCCAGTTTTGCAACAGTGCTTATGGAAACAACGTGGAAATAAATTACAAGGAAGTTTTTTCAAAACTGATGCTGAGTGAAACAAGTGTTGGAAGGAAACATACCTTAATATTCCCTCTGCTTGTATCCGGATGGTAGGAGAATGACTGATCTGTTCGCCCTTCTTTTCTACTTACCCTATATCTTAAAAATTATTTTTAATGATTAATTTTATAATATAAAATAAGCATTGAGGGCACAAAAATGAAAATTTCAACTTCATTAAATGGAATTGGATTGATTGCGTGACTACTATTGAAGAAGCCAAGTACGGTTTCATTCTTTGAGGAGATCTTACCACTTGTGCTTGTAGATGCATGTAAGTGTAAGAATAAATTTATCTAAATTAATCCCAGCTACATCATGGTGATGGCCTAACAAAAGAAAGGTAAAATTGCATTTCGCTCTTGTGCTGCTTGTTACACAGCACTGTCATTCTTTGTGTTTCAGTCACGAAGCGCAGCACCTAAGTACAATTGAGGTAGTGCCAAATAGACTGTTACATGTGGTAAATAAGGATAATTATTACTATTCCTGATTTGTTTTCTTTCATTCTAAGGATAAAAGTGTCAAGAGGTCAACAAAGATGGCTCCTGAATTCCCCTCTGAATGTATAGCTACACG